>NW_026733078.1:0-35000 GCF_028476545.2 Physella acuta
ATATATATATATATATAAACTATTACCCACATACTGTCACATCTTTAACCTAGTTTACATATAGACCAATATAGATTAATCTAAGATCAACATTCTCTCACATCTATAAACTAAGACCAACATTCTCTCACATCTATACACTAAGATCAACATTCTCTCACATCTATAAACTAAGATCAACATTCTCTCACATCTATAAACTAACACCAACATTCTCTCACATCTATAAACTAACACCAACATTCTCTCACATCTATAAACAAGTCTACACATCCGCCCGACCTTCATCAGCTAAAGCTTAGTGAAGTTTCAGCCATGCATACATCGCTGGGTGGGAAAATGTGA
Organism: Physella acuta; assembly: GCF_028476545.2. NCBI lineage: Eukaryota > Metazoa > Mollusca > Gastropoda > Physidae > Physella > Physella acuta. The sequence continues at coordinate 346 of NW_026733078.1, forward strand.
TGGGGGTGGGGGCAGGGGCGGATTAAGCTTCTGCAGGGCCCCTTGCTGAAACTTTTTCCGGGGCCCCCTAAACTATATATATATATATATATATATATATATATATATATATATATATATATATATATATATATATATATATATATATATATATATATATATATATATATATATATATATAAAGTAATAAAATATGTAATAAAGCAATTTTTTGACATATAGGCCTGATGAACGAGCCTTTAGGATTACTTTGTCTATCTGAAAAGTCTGAAGCCTGGATAATGGTGGAGGGTTGGAAATCAATAAAAAATTTTGAACTCTTGAGTAGACTCCGTGCGAATAAATCCAAAAGAATGACTGACTCAACAAATGTAATTCCGAATGGGATTTCGGGGAGGAAGATATAGTTTGGGGACATGCCGGAAGTGGGGGGGGGGGGGGGGGGGCTACATGCCAAGCTCAACAAAAGAGGTTCCAGTTTCCATTACCCTAACGGGTCGGACAGAGTTCACAGTTTAATTAAATTGGAAAAAAAACTTAAAGGTCAAAGTTCGCCATTGTTTATTGTTACAACTGAGGCCACGGTTGATGATTGGCCTAGTGAGTTATCCCCCCCCCCTCCCTCCCCATCTGAACTTGAACAATACTGTATTTTATAGGAAGACATTAGTGTCGCACCTAGTTGTTATGTGCAGGGAAGAGAACTACGGTCGCCTGGAGATTGTTTTACCTGAGGTGGATGGCGATGGGTCGATTAAGTGAGCCCTCCGCCCCCCCCCTCCACCTCCATCCCCTTGTACCTGGTATGTAAATTTGGGAAAAAACGTAATGTGATACCCTATTGTTTTCTGACCAATGTAGATTTTTTTTTTTTTTTTTTGTGTTTTTTTTTATGCCTGTACTAGTTACAATTAGGTGGTAAATTTGGGGGCCCCTGAAAATCGGGGGCCCCTAGCTGCAGCCCTTTCAGCACCCCCCTTAATCCGCCACTGGGTGGGGGTGAGGGGTGGGGGAGGGGGGAGGTTAAAGCCAATCTCTACAACAAATACATTCCTCTTCTCAACACCCCCTCCCCCTACCCCCTTCCCCACTACGCCACATGATCATACGTGTGGGGATTTAAAGTCCGCAGAAATGGGAGACCTAGAAGAGGATGAGAGAGAGAGAGAGAGGGGCGTGGGGGGGGGGGGGAAGGGAGAGAGAGAGGGAGAGATAGAGAGTAAAACCACACAAAAGAAGATCAAGGATTAAGGATGAGATGGAGATTTGGGTGTCACCAAGAAAGAGACTCCCATCCACACACAGCCCGGGGATCAGGTTTGATACCAGCCCCATCGTGCGTCCCATGCAGGGATTAGCAAGTTTACAGCATGCGGGATAAATATAGGGGGAAAAATACTAGTTAAGTAACCCAGTGTTATACGGGTGCAAGTCTTGAAAGACGTGTGGTGTACAGTCTACATCAGCATAAACTGGGGTGATTAATCATATTTTGCATTTTATGTGTACATTAATATTCAATGCAGACAATGTGTAGATTATAAAAACGTCTCGTATTCTACAAAAGCAGTCAATTTTCTTTAATGCGTTGTTATTTCCTTAAAATGCTATGTTGTATAAATTAGTACATCTTTGTAATAAAAATTTCAAGCATTGAACACTAGATCTAAATTATGAAAAAAATGAAAACCTTATGATGTGATAACAATTGGCCTACCGTTTTTAAATGTGAAACCAGATATCTAACACGCATGACTTCAACTACACACATACACACAATGCATGACTTAAGCACCAAAAGTCCACCAAACATGATCGAAGCACACAAACGTTCACCAAACATGGGTTTAGCACCATACATCTACCAAATTTGTGACTTTGATACCAGACATTTGACAAATATGGCTAAAATAAACCGGTAGTGATCTCCCCTAAACTTTCTCGAATATTTTTATATAAAATAACAGGGGATGGGAACTCGGGCTATAGACATGATTTTTAATCCATTTTAAATACTTAAAGTTTTAAAAAAAAATTCATAAAAAACGTTTTAATAACAAGCTTTTATGTAATGATGCATTAAAAAGTAGAAAATAAATTATAGACTACTATTTAAATAACTAAAAAGAAAAGCGTGGGTCACTTTAGTATCTATTGGATACCTTTACTAATGTTAAGGAAGACACCCACGCTTTTCTTTATAGTTATTTAAATAGTAGTCTATAATTTATTTTCTACTTTTTAATGCATCATTACATAAAAGCTTGTTATTAAAACGTTTTTTATGAATTTTTTTTTCAGTACTATACATGTTTTATTTACAATAGAGTTACATGACTAAAAACCATTGCGCGCCTACTGAACATCACGTTCAGTAGGCGCGCAATGGTTTTTGAACGCAGCCATTGAAGCTATTGAAGGTGATGACGCGTGTGGTGTGGTTGGCTAGACATGCCTACTAATTCGGTCCAAATTTTAATTAATTCATAAAAAATTAATTAGGCATCCAATTAAGTCAAATTTAGTTTCAGATTGCATTGTCTTCATGTCTTGACCCACGTGCCAACTGTGAATCGTATCGGTCAAGTAGAACTGTCCGAATTTTCACTCCTGCGTTTCCGTCTAGACAGACAGACTGTCGACAGAGGAAGTGAGTTAAATAAAAGCTTGTAAAAATAGAATAAAATCTCGTAGACAAATTAATTGCACACCAAGTGAACGCGAAATAAAAAAGCGCATAATAGTGCGCAATATTATTAGTACTTTTAAAATTTACATTAGTTTTTTGAGAAATCGGAAGTAGCGTAAATTACTACTTCCTGTCAACGGAAATTACTCAAAATTTAACAGAAGGTAGAGAATTAGATCTTTTACTTACATGTGAAATTTCATTTATCTATCTGAAATAGTACTCAAGTTATAGGCTTTTAAAAAATTCAAAGTAGGAAAAGTACCACTTCCGGTTATCGGAAATCGCTCAAAAGTTGATACGGATCTACGATTTTGATAAAATACTTATATATGAAATTTCATCAACCTAGCTGTAACGGTACTCAAGTTATCGTGTTTACACACAGACACACACACGGACAGACACACACACACACAGACATACGGACAAGATTGCAAAATTATGTTTTTCCGTATCAGTGAGGTGTAAAACGTCGAGATTTGTAAAAATCTCGATTTTTTTTTTGCACGATTACAATACTTTCTCTATACTACGTATATACGAGAAAGTAAAAACTAAGCAACTATTAATCATTGCGTGAAATAAGTCATTCGTTTTTTTTAACACAGAGTAAAAGATTCAATGTTATGTGTTATAGAAATACTATACAAATGTCAGGTAGTTTTAGACTGTAGGCGCTCATCACTTCCCTGTCACCATTTAGAATTGGACAGTAACCCACCCTGTGTCACCATTTAAATTTGGACATAGTCCCACCCTGTGTCACCATTAAAACGTGGACAGTCACCCACCCTGTGTCACCATTGAAATTTGGACATAGTCCCACCCTGTGTCACCATTAAAACGTGGACAGTCACCCACCCTGTGTCACCATTAAAACGTGGACAGTCACCCACCCTGTGTCACCATTAAAACGTGGACAGTCACCCACCCTGTGTCACCATTAAAACGTGGACAGTTACCTACCCTGTGTCACCATTAAAACGTGGACAGTTACCCACCCTGTGTCACCATTAAAACGTGGACAGTTACCTACCCTGTGTCACCATTAAAACGTGGACAGTTACCCAGCCTGTGTCACCATTAAAACGTGGACAGTTACCTGCCCTGTGTTACCATTAAAACGTGGACAGTTACCCACCCTGTGTCACCATTAGAACGTGGACAGTTACCCACTCTGTGTCACCATTAAAACGTGGACAGTTACACACCCTGTGTCACCATTAAAACGTGGACAGTTACCCACCCTGTGTCACCATTAAAACGTGGACAGTTAGCCACCCTGTGTCACCATTAAAACGTGGACAGTTACCTACCCTGTGTCACCATTAAAACGTGGACAGTTACCCACCCTGTGTCACCTTTAGAACGTGGACAGTTACCCACCCTGTGTCACCATTGAAACGTGGACAGTTACCCACCCTGTGTCACCATTAAAACGTGGACAGTTACCCACCCTGTGTCACCATTGAAACGTGGACAGTTACCCACCCTGTGTCACCATTAAAACGTGGACAGTTACCCACCCTGTGTCACCATTAAAACGTGGACAGTTACCCACCCTGTGTCAGCATTAAAACGTGGACAGTTACCCACCCTGTGTCAGCATTAAAACGTGGACAGTTACCTACCCTATGTCACCATTAAAACGTGGACAGTTACCCAGCCTGTGTCACCATTAAAACGTGGACAGTTACCTGCCCTGTGTTACCATTAAAACGTGGACAGTTACCCACCCTGTGTCACCATTAGAACGTGGACAGTTACATACTCTGTGTCACCATTAAAACGTGGACAGTTACCCACCCTGTGTCACCATTAAAACGTGGACAGTTACCCACCCTGTGTCACCATTAAAACGTGGACAGTTACCCACCCTGTGTCAGCATTAAAACGTGGACAGTTACCCACCCTGTGTCAGCATTAAAACTTGAAAGATCCCCCCCCCCCCATACACACCCTTCACGTTCTAAAAACAACTACTTCACAGACAATAAATAAAACTATTCAATGCTTGGTGTAATGCTAAGGAAGAGGGGTATTTTTTGGTGGGGTGGGTGGGGTGTATCACTGGGGGAGGGGGGGGGGGGTAAGGTGGTATTAAGGAATTACTGGACGGTGGTATTTCCAGGACTGTAAAAAATAGCTTGGGGGAGATGGAACTACAGACTGAAGACATCAGAGAAACCGGGATATTAGGATTTTAGTATCTCCCTGGAGGTGATAGAATCATAAGATGTATACCATTCTGATGAAAAAGACTAGTCGATGTTTTTAATGTGTTTTTGTTTTGTATTTGTAAAAAATGAGCTATGAATACAACTTACGTATTAAGATAATGATTAAGAATATTGTTAATTGAGTCAGAATATTATGTTGGAATTATTTCCAACTTGTAATTTAAAAAAAAAGAAACTATTTTGTAGCGTTTTACAAGGGCTACACATTAACGTATATTCAATTAATCTCTAATTAAGTTCCATTAATTGCTTAACATAGCCCTTGTCTTTTTCTTCATTAGGATAAATGACAACAAACGGAAATGATGTTCGAGAAGAATCGATGAAACTAACTGATCAGCTACCAGTTTCGATTATTGTGGACGTTTGCTCAGGGTTGAAATAAAACGCTTGGCAAACGAGGACCAATCCATTTTTTTTTTGGAGGAAGGGGTGGCAGATTCAAGACCCATTATAGTGGGTCAGGAAAAAGTAACTCTATTAAAAAACCCTGGTATTTGTGTTGGGTGGAGGGGTGGGTAAAGAAGGAAATTAGAGCGAAAACTGAAATATAGGAAATTTGAGAATGAAATTTGAGCGTCATAATTTTTTTTTTAATTAATGATATGGTAGATTAATGGAAAGATAGAATTTAAGTTATTTGTAATCCACGGTGTAAAATTAGTTAAATAAAAAACCAGTGTTGTTTAAAACAGTAAATATGTCACTTCAAATTATACAAGGCTGGCAAAGAGAATTAGTCTGCTCCACAATTCAGGATTCTCGTTATAAGAAAAGAAAAGAAAATGTAAAAAAAAAGTATGATAACAACTGACACAATGTATGTGTACGATAATGGTTTACATAAGGTGTACAGAGAGTTTATGTCCGGGGGGTGGGGGAAGTAATGTGGGGGGTTATGTCCATGAGTGTGTTTTGTCCAGGGGGTTATTGTCCGAAGCTACTACACGCTTGGTTTGAGTTGAAAGAAAAATTATAAATATGGAAAAAACATTGTCAACCAAACATGAATGTAAGTCTGATATGAAGAGATTATCTCAAACGAAGATGTGGAGTTTTTCATTAGGCTAGTGTTTATCATCAAACATTTTATCGTTTCATCTACATTAACATTTCAACATTTAACGTTTAAACAACATTATACAACTATAGATTTTAAAACATTCTATCGTTCTCTATATACTAAACAATTCGACATTCAACGTTTTAAACTAAATAAACAGCCATGTAATTTAAACATTTTCTCATTCGTTTTATACTAAAACGTTTCAACATTCGACTTTTAAACTAAATTAAACAACCATGTAATTTAAACATTTTCTCTATACTAAAACGTTTAACATTAAACTTTTATACTAAAGTAAACAACCATGTAATTTAAACACTTTCTCTATACTAAAACGTTTCAACATTAGACTTTTAAACTAAATTAAACAGCCATGCAATTTAAACATTTCCTCGTTTCCTCTGTACTAAAATATTTCAACATTCGACTTTTTAACTAAATTATAGAACCATGTATTTTGAACGCTACTTAAGACAGAGAGTGTACACAATAATTTAACAGATGGATGCAGGTTTAACAATTATCCTGGCTAAGTGTCTTCGTTCTTCTTCATCGCTTTCATTTCTCTCCACCCCCTCCCCACCCTCATTCACCCTCTCCCCACAGTCCCCACCCTCAAACCAAACATTATGTTTTACGTGTTCTCCGTGTCTGAAGGTTGAAGAAGGTATGATCTAACCTCGCAAGGTGCAAAATGCTGAAACATAAAAAAACACACAATATGTTTTTTACTCTCCTCATTAAAGTAGGGTACACAATTAAGCGCAAGGGTTCTAAATTCTGTGAACGAAAGGGGACCAGCTGCACAAGTCTAACTAGGATAGCTTCATATATATATATATATATATATATATATATATATATATGTAACTAGGTGTAGTTACCAGAGACGATAACAACGCAATAGTGCAGGTGTTAGGCTGATAACGATCACAAAGCCGCTGCGCAGTTCACAGGCTGACGTAACAGTGCAGATGGCTTATTAATCGGACTGTATGACAGAAGCGGCGTAATTAACATTCTGATGCAACGATTAGAATACGAGTACGAATACGAGTACGAATCCGATTACGAATCCGATTACGAATACGAAGGGAGATATAGGAAGGCGACGGCTGAGAACGAGTCAGTCAGTCAGTCAGTCAAGGAGTAGAAGTGTGGGAGTATCAAGTTGGTTACTGAACGTTGTAGACGTATTGTGTTAATAGGGACGATAGACATGTGCCTTCGGTTATGTGAAGACTAGTGAGGACGGTTGGGGGTCAGTTGATTCATTATATTATTGTGAAGCATTTCTTTTTGATTCATGTAATAAAAGGATCAATGGTAAACCTGCATCTTCGAGTATCTATATTGTGGTCGATGTTGTGTAGACTGAGTAAATACACTCGTTAACATTTGGCACTACAAGCAAATAGACTGGTTACATTTGGCGTTGTCGAGCAGAAGATGCAACTAGACTCGGTCACATTTGGCGTTGTCGAGCAGAAGATGCAACTAGACTCGGTCACATTTATATATATATATATATATATATATATATATATATATATATATATATATATATATATATATATATATATATATATATATATATATATATATATAAAAGAAAAGATTAAACTAATACTTAAAGTCCAATCACTGTTATTTATATGACGTTAGGTAAACGGAGTCAATAAAGAGACAATCCCTGCACTATTGCTGCTATGAATGTACAGTGAGCCACAGTTTATTTAAACTGATTTTAGTTTTACAATCAGGTTGAAAAGTACTGTTTATATCATTTCAATATTTTTGAGACTTTAAGATATAAATGCATCGGACAAAGAACGTTTAGTGTAACAAATACCTACCGTTACGAATGATGAACAACGTATCACGATTTACATTTTTCTTAAGATGGCCAACAGTCTGAAAGACTGAGCAAGACATTTTGTATAAAAAGGAAGCGTATAATAAACAGGCAAAGACGTCTATTTATAATACGAACAGTTTCAATTGACTTGAAAAGTTATCCAAATCTAAAATAAGCATTTAGAAAAACATCTGTTTTTTTTTAAATATGGCAAGCGATAAATTATGGTTACATTTTTAAAAGTTAAAGCCGTTTGGGAACCATTGATTACTCACATTTTTGAACTTTTGTAATTGAAAATACGCCGTTGAAAATGGTTTTTTGGTTTATATTATTAATTCAAATATTAAAAAAAAAACGCCCTCTACCTATCATTGAGTCAAGCGGAGTGGCCAGGGAAAGTAAAACAATAAAAGTCACAACCAATGTTTTAGATAACAAAATAAACAGCGTTCAGTGCGAGGACAGATAAACAAAATGGCAAATTGTGCTCTTTTTCAGTTCGATTTAAGATGTTAAAAATGCACTTGCATATCTTTTGTAATGATTTCACTATTTTAAGACAATATTATGCTCAGATGTTATATTACTAATGATTACTTGTTCAAAAATTTTAACCTTAGTAAAAACGGAAGTCATTTCGTGCCTGTTTCACAAATGTTTATAAAATATTCAAATTTGGTTGAAAAATTAGCTTTCTGGCAACTGCTATTTTCAAACACTTTTCAAAGCCTATTTTAGCAGCAGTGCCTTCATCAAAACTCAATCCATACCCATAACACTAACCTCTAATGGAGAAATTTTCTGAAAACTTTCTTTACTACAAACATGTGTCTGTATTTAAAAACATATCTCCCAGTCACGCAAAAGATTATTACAATTTTTCTTAAGAGGAACGATTTAACGAAAAAAAAAATCAACAAGACAATCTAACTAATTGGACGAAATGACGAAAACAGACATTCTACTCAGCGATGTTGAACATTTAAGCAGCGTCGCTCTAAATCTTCGGCTTCGAGAGGTTAAAAAACATCTGTTGGGATTAAAATAACACCGCGCACTTGATTCTTTGAGTGCGGTGCGGCTCGGCTGAACGAGATGGCGCGATCAAGTGTTCTTGAGAACTAGCGACAGAACCGACGTTGTTCTGTTGATCAAGTCGTGAGGTTGCGGAGAGTTTGGGTGCAAGTCGGTTAAGAATACTGTAATGATAGGTCGGTTTTAACGGGTGTGTTGTACTTAAAAAAAAAAAATGTAGTTCAATTTAAAAAAAAAATATTTTTAAGTGAAATAAAATCGAGTAAAATTATATCTAATTTCAAATCTAATTTATCCATATAAATATAACTGTGTTGTTACTGGTGGAAAAATTGTTAATTCTCAGAAATCGCGCAAAGCGTAAAACAAGCGCAAAAGAAAATTGCGCAAACAGAAACATACGCAAATACGAATTAATTATACTAATACGCTTAATTTTGTAATATTTAGCGGACAAATGTATTATTATGTTAAAATATACATGTGGTCATTCTATACTAATGGCTATAACTGCTCTATTTCATAAGAAAACAAAAATGCTCTTGCGCACTTTTTATGTGCATTTTTTCTATTGCGCAGTTTTTTATTGCGCATTTTTGCGGTCACCATGATTATGTCATAACAGAGTCCTATCGTAATCTGAGTAAATTAATAAAAATTAGAATTAGATCTATTATTAAAACTATAATAACACCTTTTTTTAAAGACCCTCGAAAAGTAGAATTGGTAATAAATGGTATGTACAAAATCATACTGAAGCTTTATTTTTTATCTATACCCATAACCGAATTGTGTACTTTTCAAGCCTCAACTCCGACACTAACACTTAAGCTGCTCACATTACTGACCCAAAGCCAGTTCTTGACCCCTACAACAATACATGCAATTAAAATAAAACTTGATACAACATTTTCCTGTACCAGCAATACTAAATTGTGTATATTCTTTCATTATTGTCGATTTTCTGCACCTAAATTGTAATGTATATTGTCTTCAAATCGATGTATTCTGAGTAGTGGATTTTTTTAAAAAGGTCATTGCTTCAAATCCATTATCCACCTCACACCTATTACTAGCATCCAGAAGCATCTGGTCTAAATTTCTGTACCTGACCTCTAGCTATCTAGCTATGTCTACACAGAGATTGTCTGGCTGGCCTCTGATTATCTAGCTATGTCTACACAGAGATTATCTGGCTGGCCTCTGATTATCTAGCTATGTCTACACAGAGATTGTCTGGCTGGCCTCTGATTATCTAGCTATGTCTACACAGAGATTGTCTGGCTGGCCTCTGATTATCTAGCTACGTCTACACAGAGATTGTCTGGCTGGCCTCTGATTATCTAGCTATGTCTACACAGAGATTGTCTGGCTGGCCTCTGATTATCTAGCTATGTCTACACAGAGATTGTCCGGCTGGCCTCTGATTATCTAGCTATGTCTACACAGAGATTGTCTGGCTGGCCTCTGATTATCTAGCTATGTCTACACAGAGATTATCTGGCTGGCCTCTGATTATCTAGCTATGTCTACACAGAGATTGTCTGGCTGGCCTCTGATTATCTAGCTACGTCTACACAGAGATTGTCTAGCTGGCCTCTGACTATCTAGCTATGTCTACACAGAGATTGTCTGGCTGGCCTCTGATTATCTAGCTACGTCTACACAGAGATTGTCTGGCTGGCCTCTGATTATCTAGCTATGTCTACACAGAGATTGTCTGGCTGACCTCTGATTATCTAGCTATGTCTACACAGAGATTGTCTGGCTGGCCTCTGATTATCTAGCTATGTCTACACAGAGATTGTCTGGCTGGCCTCTGATTATCTAGCTACGTCTACACAGAGATTGTCTGGCTGGCCTCTGATTATCTAGCTATATCTACACAGAGATTGTCTGGCTGGCCTCTGATTATCTAGCTATGTCTACACAGAGATTGTCTGGCTGGCCTCTGATTATCTAGCTATGTCTACACAGAGATTGTCTGGCTGGCCTCTGATTATCTAGCTATGTCTACACAGAGATTGTCTGGCTGGCCTCTGATTATCTAGCTATGTTTACACAGAGATTGTCTGGCTGGCCTCTGATTATCTAGCTATGTCTACACAGAGATTGTCTGGCTGACCTCTGATTATCTAGCTATGTCTACACAGAGACTGTCTGACTGGCCTCTGATTATCTAGCTATGTCTACACAGAGATCTCTGGCTATCTATGTGAGCAGGTTTACATATTGTCTAGATGACCTCTGGCTATCTATGTGAGCAGGTTTACATATTGTCTAGATGACCTCTGGCTATCTATGTGAGTATGTTTACATATTTTCTGGGTGACCTCTGGCTATCTATGTGAGCAGGTCTATATATTGTCTAGATGACCTCTGGCTATCTATTTGACAAGGTCCACATTTAATCTGGCTGACCTCTTGCTATCTATGTGAGCAGGTCTATATATTGTCTAGATGACCTCTGGCTATCTATGTGAGTAGGTCTACATATTGTCTAGATGACCTCTGGCTATCTATGTGAGTATGTTTACATATTTTCTGGGTGACCTCTGGCTATCTATGTCAGCAGGTCCACAAACATATAGCCAGGCTGGCCCAGTGATCAGCTCAATACTGATGTATCGATAAGCAGCAAAGGCATGTTTGGACATATGGACAACACCTGCGTGCTGGCCGTTATCGATACCCCCTAATCTGCGTGATTTATCTGCCCGATTAAAGAGGCGCGGGCTTTAGCGTGAGCGGTTCAAAAACACGTGCATGTGGTGACGTAAGCACAGGCGTGAGGAAAAGGGCAAAGTGTGAGTTGTTGGTTTAATTAGGTTAAGTAAAGCTACCCTTTCGAACCAAGCGGTCGATGAAGGCTGATGAAGATGAGTTCAAACGTTTCTTTAACCTTGGCTGATGAAGGGATTGTGTGGTCAATACTATGCCGGGCCGCCTTTACTTTCTCTAACTTGAGTCAGGTACCCATTACAGCTGGGAGAACTCAAACTTGAAGACGGGATCCGAACTAGAGTTTTTCTACTATCCGACCACGCCGTCCCTTTAAATTACTTTAATGAGTTTTTTTAATCTGAATGAGACTGAGCATCCAAAATAAACCGTCTTTCCCTACGACATGATCACTACATTTCTCCTCATGTGTTTTCATTGATGGCGAGTAAAATTTAGTCAGTATTTACGTGCGCTTTCCCCGATGTTAGCCGATGGATGTCTAATTTGTGGGGATTTAAGTTCGGACGTCAATTTTTGGGAGTTCAGTTTAGTTGTTGGAGTTTGGGTTTTGGTTTGCGTTCTAGTGGTTTTGTGTGATAGATTGCTGGATTTAATTAAATTAAGTTTTTAAAATACTGGGTGCTGATGTAAGCGTTTAGTTAAGTGAGCGCTGTTTAGTGGGCGCTGTTTAGCGGGCGATGTTTAATGGGCATAGCGTAATGAGTGTGGTTTAATAAGGTTTTACTTATGCAGCTGGTTCGTTCAAATACATTTTACTACAGTTAAAAGATAAAACATACCGATAAAATATACCGATAAAACATACCGATAAAATATACCAATAAAACATACCGATAAAATTTACCGATAAAACACGCGCCGATGTTAACTTCATGTCTAAAAACCCACTCAAAACGTACCAAAAAAAAATCTACACAAAAACAAACTTCTTATTGCTTCTGAATCGTTATCAAACATAGGTAACACTAAATTCCAAAGAATATAGAGGCAATGCAATAACAGTTAAACATCAAATAAAAAAAACAACCTACATTACTGGCTGCCAGTAGCGTAGCGAGGGGGGGGGGGGGGGGGGCGGGGGGGGGACACATGTCCCCGGGCGCAGACCTTAGGGGGCGCCAAAATGGGTTGGAAAAAAAAATTGAAAGGTTGAGGGGGGGTGTAAATCGAAAGTTTGAGGGGGGGGGGGTGCAAATCAAAATCTCGAGAGGGGGGGGGGGGGTGCAAATCGAAAGTTTGAGGGGGGGTGCAAATCGTATTCTCGAGGGGGGGGGGGGGGGGTGCAAATCGAAAAGTTTGTCCCCGGGCGCCGAGAAGGGTCGCTACGCCTCTGCTGCCTGCCACTTTATATTAAGGGTATGGCTCTAACACAAAGTTTCTTTTTTATTTTCCACAAAGCATTTTTTAGATTATTTCTTCAAGAAAAGTCAAAAGTCAATTGGTGCCATTATGACGCACACTATTGTAGAGGGATAGATAAAGGTGATCACAGAGGTCCAACCTTAAACAAATTAAACTAATTTTTTCAGGATAATATTAACCTTTAAATTTATTAAAATAAGATCTACAGATTAGAAATCCAACACAACATTTAGTTTTTTATGCAAAAGAGATTACAACAACAAATTGTGCAAGTTAGTTCAAATCAATTTATGTATATGTAGTTCTTCTTCTTCGTTCTTAATTTAAGTGTTGAATGGTTTCCCTCCAACACAATTAAGTATATGTGTCAACAGGTTTTGCGCCAGTCGTTGACTTCGATTTTGGCCTGCTTTACCGAGCCCCATCTGCCATGGGTTCGAACATGAGATCAATCGGTATAGCAACCTTGAGCTTTACCGACTAGACCACGCCGCCCCGCATGAAAGTGTAATGAAATACAATACAACCTTCACAAATTGCAACATAGTTTAATTTTTAGCACACACGTTTTAAACACTAGACATAAACAAACTCACATCAAACGGCGATCATCATTTGATCACACTTTATCAAGGGGGGTAATAATTACTTTTTATTGTTGTTGTCTCCCTTGTCTAACATGATTTATTTCCCTTGGATTTACGTTCGCCCATCTAAGGCGTACAGGCTAAACATAGCATCACTGGCGTTTATAGGAGAGTTTAGGAATAGACCGGGAGAAAAAAAAAACCTCAAGCAATGCTCATCGCTTGGGGGGGGGGGGGGGAGAAGAGGATCAATTTCCTTAATAGGGGTCTGAAGGAGACCTGGATTGGGGAGGGCCATTTGTGAGCCGGGAATATTCGGCTCACGCGCGGGGCTCGTGCATATAGCGGCATCAACTGTTTGTTCGGAAATTTGGACGGGATTAAAGAAAGATTTGTTACTTTGGATCATTGTGCCATGTAAAATTTGTATAGGGTTAAAGAAAAATTTGCTATTTTGGATCATTGTGCCAAGTAAAAATTTGGATAGAATTAAAGAAAGATTTGCTACTTTGGATCACTGTACTTAGTACATTGATCGGTAAATGGGAAAAGGTAATATAAATGTAATAGTGAATGGGAAGGTGTTAGTAAATTGAATAGACATTCGGAAAGGTATTTACAAACTGTATGTAAAATGTGAAAAGGATTTGCGAATTGAATGCTAATTGAGAAAATGTTTTGTAAATTTAATGCGAGATGGGGAATGTTTTAGAAAATTGAATGGGAAATGGGAAAAAGATTTGTAAATATATGGTAAATAAGGGGTGAGCATACATACTTTGAACTTAACGTAGGAATTTCAGTCCATCATATTGATTTCACTGCTAAATAAGAGACGTAGAGACATAGCCTTAGGGTCAGCTGACCAGTCCTTTGTTACTCTGACCAATCAGAACACAGCCTAGTTGATGCCAGAAGGAGCAGACGGCCGTGTGGGAGGTCTGGGAAAATTGGAAGCTATCGTCTGGTATTTTATCACTCATCTATACTACATAACTATGACGTTATTATTTTAACAGAAAAGTACCATGTTTTTTAACAGCATACAAACGATATAATATTACTACATCATAAAAAATCGTTGTTATTTCCACCAATACACAACCATGTTGTTATAGATTATGATAACAATAATATGTTGTACACAAACAGCACATTAGCGATATATTATAATTTTACTACAGTATACAACCGTTGTTATTTCCACAAATACACAACCATGTTTTTATGGATAATGATAACAATAATGCTGTTGTTTTATGTTTGCAGCAGAATACAGAATATCATCTCTGACAACCCGTACCCCACACCACTGCTACTAGTAATATAAAAATAAAAGATAATTCTAATGGAGCCCCCCGGTGTAGCACACCGTTAAGCCAACACGGGGATAACCAATTCTAACGTGTACATAAGAACAATTGGAGATAGTAATAATTAAATAATAACAGTGAGTATTGTGCTGGCGCTATTATACTGATACTGCAATATAAACAGTTGTATTTTGCATACATGTGTTACGAAGTACTTAGGTACTCTAAAAAGTACTCAACACTATACAAGGGCAGCGTTACGATCAGAAACATGTATGTTTTGAGATTAGAGACACATCTCAAATAATAAAATATCCTTACGACTGGTACCATCACTCAAGACACTGTTCGAGGGGTCATCATTGGAACAAATAACTTTACAACTGACCTGATCGGGGACTATAAAATCTATCAATAAAACTAATCCGAAAACCTCACGACAAAATATATAAATATAACTAATCTGCAAACCTCAAGAAAATAAATAAAGTTATTCTATAAGCCTCACGACAACTGTATAAATAAAACTCTTCTTTATCCCGCAAAAAAAAAAAAAAAAATACGTAACAAGCATTAAAAGTGAAAATTCAATTTAAACGAAACCTCTCAAGGTCGAAACACAACTACCCACTTTGCAAGATTTAGGACAAAAAAGTTGATGTCCATAATTTAATTTTTAAAAAGTAGATGCATATTCTAGTTATTTATTTATATATTCTAAAACAAAACACGACGGTATAGAAGTGGAAAATGTGATTTCCCTGTAGAGTCCAGCACTTTGAGAAATTGTGGCATTTTTAAAGTGGGAAATTGAAAAACCACAAAATACATGGTGCATTGCATTGAAACAAGTTTGTAGAAATACATTGAAAAATGTGTAGCATTTTGAAAACATTAGAAGCACATTGAAAAAAAGGTATCTTAAAAAGAATTAGATGCACATTAAAAAATTAAGTTGATCATTGTGAAAAATAAGCACAAAGAACAAACAAGAGACATTTAAAAACATAGAAACCCATTAAAAATAGAAGCCCATAAAAAAGCATGGTAAAATTAAGTAAAAACAAAAGCCCATTGTAAAATAAGAAGCCAATTGTAAAATAAGAAGTCAATTGTAAAATAAGAAGCCCATCGTAAAATAAGAAGCCCTTTGGAATATAACAAGCCTATTGTAAAATAAGAAGCTCATTGTAAAATAAGAAGCCCATTTAAAAAGCACATTAATAAAAACGAAACCTACGAATGAAATGATCCTTTGCCAGGAGGGGTAACCCCGGGGTGGGGGTCGGACCGTCAGATCTTAAGCGTATTTGAGTTGACTCTCTTAACGCCCTAAAACAGGACTATAGGCACATCTAATGGCTATAGTCACGAATAAAGGCTATCGGCACGACTAATGGCAAACGGTACTCGGCTAATGGCACTCCAATAAAAGGCGACTTGTTGTCAAATTATAGCGTTCCTTTTTTTTTTTTTTTTTTTTTTTTTTTTTGCCGTGGCATTAGCCGAAGACTCTAGTAGGAAGACGGTCGTGTGGGTAAAAGATGGAGGACAGCTAATGAGTGGCCTTCTGGGAACGTGGACAGAAGTTTTTTTGTGAAGGGGGAGGGTGAGTGTTTGGGGTGAGCGGACAATGGTTTCTATGGCGTGAGGGGTGGTTTGTGTAGAAGATGGGCTGATGTTTAAGTGGGAGGTGGGGGGGGGGGGGGTCTTGGAAGGTTGGGTAGACGTGTATGTCTTGCGAATATTTCGGTGTGTGTGTATTTATGCATGTGTGTGTGTGTGTGGAGGGAGAGAGAGAGAGAGAGAGAGCGAAGAGATTAGTGTGTTTTTTTTTTTAAGACAAATGACTAACGTACAAGGAGGTTTTTTTTTTAGTGAACAGGAATATAGTGTGGTTTTTTTCCTGGGGGTGGTGTGTGTGTGTGTGGGGGGGGGGGGGGTTGTGTGGGTCAATCAAGTCCTATGTTTTATATGGTGTAGGTGAATGTCTATGTGAATGGATGGGGACAGTGGAGTGTCTAGGTTAGAGGGGGGGGGGGGGGGGGGTCCGTGGAATGCTTAGATTATATTAAAGCAGTGGTTCCCAACCTTTTTCGAGTGGCGACCCCATTTTATAAAAAGTAAGTGACCCGCGACCCCCATAGAATTAAAAAGCCGAAATTAGTATGGAAATTAATAAGCTTTAAAATAAGATTTTCTAGTAGACTTTCAATATGAACTACTCTTGATAACTGTTTTAATAGCATGAGTAAAATTGCATACTATTCACTAAACCTTCGTGGTTAACTTTTTAATTAAAAAAATTTTGTGTTAACGCCAACCTATGTCATTATAATTATCTTAATTTTGTTTTTAATCGAAGAATAGTGTTGAAAATATATTATCGAAAAGTCAATCAATTTTACGTTTGGGTATGAATGGTGAATACTACACCAAAATTGTGTCTGCAGTTTTTCATCTTACTCGGAATCATTCTGCAAATCAAAGAATTCATCTTGTAATTCATCGGGAATGCTGGCAACATCAAGGGAAGAAGAGAATGGGTAATGCATAAATGCAGATTCTTCTTTTTTTTCAGCTCAGAGAAATAGCGATGCAGTTCGTTTTCAAGAGATTCGAGATGCCCAGAAATCGCTTCTTTCAAAATTTTAATTATCTCACAATCAGATTCATCTACCACACCGCAGAGTTTCTAAAATTTACAATATTTCCAAGATTTATTTTCTTTACCGATTTTGCATTTTAGATGAAAATGCCCCGAGATTATCATGGAAAGTTATAATATTCGTTCATTTTCCCTGAAGCTTCAAGTTAAGCTTATCTTGATGTTCGAACACATCTCTCCAACCACGCTATGTCGTTTTAAGTATACCAAAAAGTCTTGTTTCCTTTGCACTTCCAAGAACAATTTGATTTCAGATTTCAATTCAAAGACACAACAACTATTCGTTTGACAGCCAGCATACTGTAGTGTAGAAGAGCAGAACCTCGTGATCTATATTAATGTTTTTGCTCAGTTCTTTGAAGACTCCAGATTTTATATAATTTACGACTTATACTAGCAATGGACTCTTGATGTCGATTGGTTAGGGCAGTGGTTAGGGAGCTAAATCTTTTCTGTTTTCTGAAAGCCCGATTTTGAACTAAACATAGATGGCGCGCAATCCGTACAAACCCCCACAGCCGTTCTAACCCATTTTAATCATCCAGTTTCAAAAAAGGTATTTATTTTCTCCATGCTATCTTCACAAAAGAGCAACTCTTCTTTGCTATCATCCGCGTGAATATAGACACAGACCAGCAACTGCGAACAAGAACTCACGTCTGTTGATTTATCAACTTGAAAAGCAAACAATGGTGAAAGCTTAATTTCAATAAAAATGTGTTATTTAACATTTACGTACATCCGGCGTTTGATGAGATTTTTTCCTATTGTTTTTACTTTCTCGTATATACGAAGTATAGAGAAAGTATTGTAATCGTGCAAAAAAAAAATCGAGATTTTTACAAATCTCGACGTTTTACACCTCACTGATACGGAAAAACATAATTTTGCAATCTTGTCCGTATGTCTGTGTGTCTGTCTGTGTGTCTGTCTGTCTGTCTGTCCGTGTGTAAACACGATTACTTGAGTACCGTGACAGCTAGGTTGATGAAATTTCATATATAAGTATTTCATCAAAATCGTAGATCCGTATCAACTTTTGAGCGATTTCCGATAACCGGAAGTGGTACTTTTCCTACTTTGAATTTTTCAAAAGCCTATAACTTGAGTACTATTTCATATAGATGAATGAAATTTCACATGTAAGTAAAAGATCTAATTCTCTACCTTCTGTTAAATTTTGAGTAATTTCCGTTGACCGGAAGTAGTAATTTACGCTACTTCCGATTTCTCAAAAAACTAATGTAAATTTTTAAAGTACTAATAATATTGCGCACTATTATGCACTTTTTTATTTGGCGTTCACTTGGTGTGCAATTCTTTTGTCTACGAGATTTTATTCTATTTTTAAAACTTTAAGTATTTAAAATGGTTTAAAAATTATGTGTATAGCCCGAGTTCCCATCCCCTGTTATTTTATATAAGAATATTCGAGAAAGTTTTGGGGAGATCACTCCCGGTTTATTTTTTTTGCTTGGCATTTTCTATCGCGACTTCATTTGATGCTTGCACTAATGCTGGTGAAAACTTCTTGTTCGATCAAGTCTCTGGCGTTTGCAACTAGCTTCTTACCGACGAAAGAACTACATATATTTTTTGGTGTGTTCCGAATGACGTTTTAGTTTTGAAGATTTCATAGATTCGTGACTGAGAACAACTTTGTACAGTGCGCTTTGTTTCTTCTCTATTACATTTCCAGTGATGTTAATGAAGCCGAATTTCAAAAATTCTTCTAAATATTTATGTTTTGTTTCAAATTACTAAGGTTTAGTATACCAGTTGGCGACCCCCCAGAAAGACCTTCGCGACCCCCTGGGGGGTCGCGACCCCCAGGTTGGGAACCCGTGTATTAAAGGAATCAATGGCGTATCTAGATTATATCGTGGGTGTAGGCGGAGTGCCAAGGTTATGTGGTGTGGGTGTGTGTGTGTGTTTGTATGTGTGTGTGCCTTGGTTAAGGGTGTAAGATCACTGAAGTGGCTTGGTTATAGGTGTGTGTGTTGAGCGGATGTATGTGCAAGCTTACAAAAGAAAGTGTTGTCCTATACTTCATTAAAAAAAAAAAAATTAGTTCAGGTCAATTAAACAACCCCGTCATTATATAACACAAACACACATGCCTTATAAAATATTTTATAATCAAGAACTTTAAATAAAAAAGGAAGTTAAACAGTAGCTATGCTTTATAGACACATCAGCAACGTATCTGTTTAATTGCAACTTGGCAACTTATATCTCCCCCATACATCTTCATTTCGCTCACACAGCCCAGTTGGCCAGAAAAAAACGTTTCAAAAGTCCGACCAAAATATTAAACCGGAAGTTTCCTTTCGTCCAACGTCATAAAACATTATCAGCGGCAGGATAGAAAGCAAAGCCTTGTTTTGACGTGAGGAAGCGCGGATATTCCCGCGTCACGGGAAAACGCAGGGCCGATAAATTCAAGGGAGATTAACGGGGGTTGAAATTATGCAGATTAGCGATTAAGCTGGGAAATATTCTACGAACTATTTGCCACTTACCGTTAAAAACTGACAGCGATAAAAACCCACCTTAATCTTCGCCAGCACACAATTATCATTATCTCAATTTTCATCGGCGTAAATTATTTTTACCGTAGTGAGAAATGCGTGACAGTGTCTTTATGCTGCCAATAACATGCTGGGTAAATAAACAGGAAAAATAATCTTATTAAAACTTAGCGCCTGATTTGATTCGTTTAATAAATAAGCAGTGTTGATTTTAGAAAGAAAACTAAATTTAAATGATGTAATATTAAAAAAAAAATGATATATATAATTGAGCATGTGGATTAGTTTAAAAATGCAGCTATTGATACCTTAATTACACATGCGTTTCGCTTCATCTATTAATTTTTCAAGCGCCAGAGCACAATGAAATATAAAGTAGGTTTATTACTAAGGAAAAAAATGCTTATTTTAGAACAAACAAACAAAAAACTAGCGGTAATTTCCGAAATTGAATGAACGCAAGTAAAAACAGGCGATCGATTACGTCACTGGGGGATTTAATCAGCTTGGTTTGACGGTGGTTGGACAAAATTCAACACAGATAATAGACAAAATTTAACACACACAATGGACAAAGTTCAACACGGATAATGGACAAAACTCAACACGGATAAGGGACAAAATTCAAACAGATAATGGACAACACTCAACACGGATAAGGGACAAAACTCAACGCAGGTAATGGATAAAACTTAACACAGATAATGGCAAAAACTTAATAGACAAAACTTATCACGGATAATGGACAAAACTTGACACAGATAATGGGCAAAACTTAATGGACAAAACTCAACGCGGATAATGGACAAACCTCAACACGGGTGGTGGACAATAGTGGACACAATTCAACATGGATAATGGACAAAATCAACACAGATAATGGACAAAACTTAACACGGATAACGACACGTTAATAAGCCTACTAACACAATCTTCCATTTAAGTTATCTAAACCAGATAATAAGCACGAAGTTAATTTAATCATTTCGTTCAACTATTGTATTCTCTTCTAATCTAAATACTTTAAATTAGTTTTTTTACAGAAGATTTTTTTTCAGTCTCGTGCTAAATTTAGTTCACACGTGATCACGTGTTGACACCTGCTCACGAGCAAAGGGAAATAACTGATGGCAGACGTTACCCTGGCACGGGAGTGTGTCTGGAATAAATATCCTTATCGTCTGCTAGTGGGTTTTTTTTTTTCTCTCTAGGACAGTAACTCGGACTTTGCTAGGGAGATCCGAAGTTATAACTATAACAGTTATGAATAGAGGCTATGGAACTCAATCTAGCCCAGTTAAAAATGACAAGCAAAAAAAAAAAAATTTTTGGCGTCTTGTTGCAAAGGTAAAGACACACGTATTATAAGTATAAATGGTGGTCGAGTGATGGGTGTATCACGGGATAGGCGGCTGGTTATAGAGTTGACCCCTTCGTTATTTCAACTAAATAAAAAAAAATGAACTCTATTTTTATCTTCTTCGTTGATCGCTAGTTATGTTAGGAAAGTTTTTATATAGTGTGGGTTTGTAGCCCGCATAAAACTATGCAACATCACGAACAGGAATAAAAAAAAAATCCTCTTTAGACCTAGCTATTTATTAGGCAGATGAAATAGAGTTCACATGTTTCTTGACATCGGCTTATTATGAAGAGATGGTGTGATCAGAATTATGCCTTGCTGCAATTACTTTCCCTAACGTGAGTCAAGTACACATCAGAGCTGGGTGGACCCAGGGACATCATACCGTCAGTCACTCACAATAACGAGTTCGAATCCTGTCGCTAGCCGGCTTCATTCGTCTAAAAAACATTTATGGTTGAGATATTTCCTCACGGGAGTGAGGGGGGTGGGGGGGGGGGGTAAGGGCGGGCACTTAAAACTTCTTTGGGAGGAGGGCGTTTAAAATCTGTTTTTTGGGAGGTGGGTAGACACTGGTTAAATTATATGTTTTCTATATAAATTATTTCTTTTTCCTATTTTGTCAGGGGTGATTGTGTGTGTGTGTGTATGGAAGGGGGGGGGGGGGGCATTGCCCACCTGGAGAAATGCCCGAAAGAAATTCTGAATCATAGACTTATATGTTGTTCAGTCGTTATATGATTATTGAAAACAATTTATTTTTACACACTAAAAATACCTACATTTAAATCAAGATATATATTAAAAAGAGCGACAGAGCTCATACCCGCCCGATTTGCTTATTTTTGTTTTCATAATTGTACATCAACCCCTCCAGCACCAAACGGAAAAAAAACAATCTATTTTTAACCCCCACAACCCTCGTAATTGCTTCTTTGTTTTCAGGCCAATAAGATTTAATAGTATCCGAAGATCAGCAACAGCCGCTAGCAGTGACGATTCACACCTCGGGCCAAACAAAAACCCAACAACCGCGGAGCAATACATTCGACACAGATGAACGAGATCAACCTACGCGCATGCGTGTCATCAGTCAAAATCAGCCGCCGAAGCGCGCATCAGCTGACTGCGTTACTCCGCGGATGCAAAGAAATAAATCTTAAACGCTGGAGTTTCCAGAGCGACCGAGGCACCGACTGTTCAAAGAATGTTCCAAGCCATTGATCACTTGAGAAAACTTTTTAAAACTAAAATATTTTACTTTTATTTTTCGAGTTATAAGCTTCCTGTGTTGGCTTGACTTTGCTAACAGCTCAAATTTTAGAGATAAAATCGAACACATGTAAAAGTAGTCGACATTAGATTTTTGTTACTAATTTCTTCTTCTTCTTCTTCGTTCTTAATTAAGTATAGTAATGATGGAGGATTTAAACAATAAGCCTAACTTAGTGTATGGACTGGAATGTGGTCTCCAGATCAGCTGGTGCCCATATAGTTTTTGTTACTAATTAATTATCAATTATTCTTAGCATTGTTTTAAAAGCATTGAATTAAAAATTATTTAAAATGTACAATAAATCTTTAATGAACAAAACTAATAACCAATATTTATCAAAAAGTAAATTTAAGACGGTCTTTTAAAGTAAACGTTTTAGATAAGAGACATTAGTTTGATTCTCTTCACTATTAAAATGAAGATTCATTATGATTTAGACTAATTAAAATTGAAAACGACCCATGGGTTCATGATTACTAAATTAGAGGTTTAATTATTCAATATTTATCCGAGTGAATCGGGAAAAATATTTTGCAATGTGCTAAACAAATTTTAACCATATTTTATAATGTATTATCTATTGTGTAAAACACGTAAATATAAATACTTATATGCGATGTAGAAATCATATAGTACAAAAATGTATTAACTTTAGTGTTCGTAACATCTTCAAAATAACTAACAGGTTTTTGCCCTGAAATAAAATAAATTTGCAGAAAAACAAAAATTCCAACATTTTCATGGCATATTTAGAAAACCTGTTAGCATGTTTAGTTTAACTGAAAAATCGTTTTTTTTAAGCTGAAGATCATTCATTTAGCTGAAGGTAGTTAAGCCAAGCAAGGATGCTTTAGTTAAAATAACATCAATGATTATTTTTTTTTCTTCCTTATGTCTAGACTATAATTATACACTACTGAAAAAAAAACTTAATGCGAAAAAAGACAACATCTGTTTAATAAAGAATACCTTAATTAGTTATTTTCAAAATACAAAAGAATCATTTTAAAAAAGAGATTCTGAAATAAAGAACACGCTACTAAGAAAAATTTGGGCAGCTGCTTTTAAATTTAATTAAAAACAAGGCCGTTAACACAACAACCGATGGTGAAAACTTCTTATCCGTTCAGGCAATTTACATTCACCCCGTCACCACTAAAAGGCCACGTCAAAACTGTTTCCTCTGCCGACTCTAATTTTCAGGCTTATCCGTATCTATCACTGTAGTATATTATCCTTATCTATCACTTGAGAATATTATCCTTATTTATCCAGTGGCATATTATCCTCATCTATCCCTGTAGCAAATTATCCTTGTCTATCCTTGTAGCATATTATCCTTATCTATCCCTCTAGCATACTATCCTTGTCTATCCTTGTAGCATATTATCCTTATCTATGCTGTAGCATATTATCCTTATCTATCCCTTTAGCATACTATCCTTATCTATCCCTGTGGCATATTATCCTTATCTATCCTGTAGCAATCTTTAGCGTATTATCCTTATCTATCCATATGGCATATTATCCTTATATATCCCTGTGGCATATTATTCTTATCTATCCCTGCGGCATATTATCCTTATCTATACATGTGGCATTTTATCCTTATCAATACCTGTAGCATATTATCCTTATCTATCCCTGCGGCATATTATCCTTGTCTATCTTGTAGCAATCTGTAGCATATTATCCTTATCTATTTTAGTAGCATATTATCCTTATCTATTCCGGTAGCGTATTATCCTTATCTATCCCTGTAGCATATTATCCTTATCTATCCCTGTAGCTTATTATCCTCATCTATCCAGTAGCAATCTGTAGCATATTATCCTAATCTATCCCTGTTCACACATTTAACAACGACCTCCAAACATGCGCCCACGCATGCGCACACAAAGCCAAAGGTGAAAAACAAAAATCTGGCATTCCACGCCACTGAAAAAGATAACCATTGACCACTAACATTATCGTCTGCTCCTGGCTGCTATCGGTAACGAGATCAGCCGTAAACTAACCGCTCGTCAGGCGAAGCTTCCAGACAATGGATCTCACATGGATGGGGGTCGAGGGGTCCGGCGCCGACGTAAATAATACAACAAAAGACACCCATCGATTTAATGTGTGAGCTCCAGCTTCCTTAAGGGCACGCCAAAAAAAAAAAAATGAGTGGCTCGGTTGTTAGACAATTCTTTTTGATGAGGTGCTTTTTTTTTTTTTAAAGCAGAAATCGTTAGACGTCATTTAAAGAATCGATACGCAAGTCTGAAAGAAAAAAAAAATTGTATTCGCCGGCAAAATGTAAATATTTCATGGACGGTAACTCTAGTTTTTTTGTTTCGTTTTCAATGACATGATCTCAAAGTCAAATCTACATCTCCCGTGGTGGTCTGAATAGAACCTTAGAAGTTCTGTTCTAATTTTTATTATGTTTAAAAAATAAATTCAACTATCACTTTGGAACAGTTTGTTGAACTGATGAGTACACGACGCTACTATTTCACATATGGTAAATTAACTTCTAAGAGCTAGAAATGTTCAGATATATAATGACATTTAAATTGATAAATGCATACATGTATATTGCAGAGGCGTAGAGAGGTGGGTGCGGACCGCACCGGGTGACACCATTTAGCGGGTTGACGCCAAGGCAAAAAATTACAATATATATAGAGAGAAAATTGATAATTTCACGTAATTAAATGATTAATTAGAGTGAATTAAATAGTATTTTTAGAGCAAAGTTGACAAATTCCGACCCGGGTGTAGAAAGGGGTGGGGGTGGGGTGACACCATGACGTAAACCTGATAATAATAAAGAAAACATGCTACATCCAGCTGTTAAAGCAATCACCGTGCGGGTAACGGGGGTGGAAGGGGGGGGGGGCTAGAAGTTGCATCGACTCAACGTTGCAAAATATGCCCGAGGAAAACAGTTTCGTTGAGAATCGCGGAATGGAGGGGGGGGGGGGGGAGTAAGAAAATAAATAAAATCAGGAGAAAAAAATGAATACATATACACATGCTTATACACATACTTACAAGTGTATATGGAATATATATATATATATATATATATATATATATATATATATATATATATATATATATATATATATATATATATATATATATATATTCTTTCTTACGGGAGGGGGGATGACACCATTAGGTGCCGCACCAGGTGACACCCGATCTAGCTACGCCACTGGTATATTGTACACATATTATATATACATACATATATTTACATACATAAACATATCTAAATATAATGTATATGTACATTTAAACACACACAAATAACATTTATATATATATATATATACATACATATATATATATATATATATATATATATATATATATATATATATATATATATATTGACTCAGAATATGAACGCTGAATAAACACAGTTGTCTGTGTACAAGGTCTTTATGTAAAAAAAACATTAGGAGGGTTGAGGCTCAATGTATAAGGGAACCACTGAACTAACCAAGTTGACACTGTTAAAGGTTTGACCCCCATATTTACAGAACCACTGAACCAGCCAAGTTGACACTGTTAAGGGGTGCCACCCACGTTCTGAGACCCACTAAAATTGAACTAAGAAGTTGACATAGTTAAGGGGCTACGATCTAGGGCCGGCGCTACCTATAGGGCGAAATAGACGGTCGCCTAGGGCGTCATCCCCACGGGGGACGAAAAAAGGTTAAATCGCTATTACCAAGAGGTACTTAATAATTAATAACTTTTATGAAGAACTTTTTAGTGGGTTTTTCCAGACTTTTTTTCTCCCGGGAGGGGGGGGGGGGGAGGGTTGAAGGTATAGGGTATCGAAGAGTTAAAGTATCATAATTTTTATTCGGCTTTTTTGTGGTTAAGGATCTAGTGGAATCTGATTGGTAATAGAGAAATGAGAATGCAATTTTCAAAAATATTTAATCAATATTTCTATCAATGTCTAAAGCAGCTACCCGTATTTTTTTTTTTTATAAAGCCGTCCCTTTATTTAGGGATCCAAAATTTTGAATTATTAAGTATCCTCCACACATAGTTAAAAGTATGCCAACAAAATAGAATAGAAGTATGTTATAACACAGCTAATGTTTTTTAACTTTAAAACACAACCTACAATTAAGTAATCAATAAGTAAAATATATTATTTTTTACAAGGAGCATAGCAAATATAAAAGATTTGTTATAATTATTAAGTAAAGAAAATTTAGATCGCTTTATTGTGTTTTTTAAGCATGTCTTAGTTACACGTGGTTAATTTAGTTATTCTTGTGAAAGTTAATTCCCTTGAATGAAATTTTGATATTTGGATCTTCAAATTGGAGATAATTCGTTGCTTAATTAAGGCTTAACTTTACATTTATTTCAAATTCCTGCACCTTAGGTTGACCGCTTCCATATAAATACAACTTTAAGTTATTATTTTCTATTGTAAAAATTATAAAGAGCAGAAGTTCTAAACAAAATAGTTTGTTAGGTTTTTTTAGCATTTATCAAGCAGAAAAACAAATACATCAGTAGCCATTGTAGATTGCAATACTTAATGTTAGTGGACATAAGTCTTTGTCGTAAATTAAACATCTAATCAATTGTCTTTCATATTTTTCACCCTCTCCTAAAGGATTCATATATAATTTTAGGCTGGAATATAACATTTATAGCCTTTAATTTAAAAAAAAAATCGTTACATAATCGCAAAATATAGACGTTTTACAATTATAACTAAAGACAGTCAAGCTAAAAACAGGTAAGTTCCGTTTTGGAACTCACCTTCGGAGGACTGCAGAGAGCCCAACACTACAAGAACTTTTTAGTGGGTTTTTCCAGACTTTTTTCTCCCGGGAGGGGGGGGGGGGAAGGGTGAAGCACTTAAAATTTTTTACGGGGGGGGGGGGGGGCTATGTCATAAAGTACAAAGTAGACTCATGGACTTAGAAACAATTTCAATAGAATGTGATTACGATTGCAATGTGGAATTGAAGAAATTAGTACACACTTTTGAGACGAAAGAGGCAAGTAAAATGTGATTTTGATGTCTACTTTTAACGTGTATGCAATTGATAATAAATTAATATGTCACTTTTAATTAATTGTTTTCTTATACATATGTTTCAGTAATTAATTTGTGTGAAAGGGGGCGTTTTAATAAGTTTTGACTAGGGCGCTACATAACCTGGCGCCTGCACTGCTACCACCTCATGTTTTGAGACCCACTGAACTAGTAAAGTTGACATAGTTAAAGAGCTGCCCCTTATATTTTGAGACCTACTGAACTAGCCAAGTTGACATAGTTAAAGGGCTGCCCCCTTATATTTTGAGACCCACTGAACTAGCCAAGTTGACGTACTTAAAGGGCTGCCCCTTATATTTTGAGACCTACTGAACTAGCCAAGTTGACGTACTTAAAGGCCCCCCCCCCTTATATTTTGAGACCTGCTGAACTAGCCGACTTGTCTGAGTGAACAGGTTGATCAAAGGTAGCTTCCCGGAGGTCCGCTTTACTTTTTACCGCCATTGATTTGATTAAACATGTAACGTTCTATTTTAATGTTTCACGCACAATGTAAGCAATCAGTCCTTACAATCAACCGGATCTTCCAGATGGGGAAAAATAATTATTTCCAGCAGTCCAATGGTTTGTACAGGTCTTTGTGGAGCGGACGTACAAAGGTCGTACTAGATGCTAGACAGCCCTGCTCATAGAGTGGACGTCAGTCTTACTGTATGAAGAATTAACGTCAAGGGTAGAATATGAAAATCTGACGTCAGAATTAGAATAGAAAGAGTTTAAGAAAGAAACAGGAGGTGAAGAATTGTCGTCCGCAATGGAATATAACGCGTTGACGTCACTCTTAGATTAATGAAGAATCGACGTTACTAATAGATTCATGAAGAATTGACGTCCCTTGTAGATTCATGAAGAGTTGAAATCACGTATAGATTCATTAAGAATTGACGTCACTCTTAGATTTACAAGAGTTAACGTCACTCATAGATTCATGAAGAATTGACGTCACTCATAGATTCCTGAAGAATTGACGTCACTCATAGATTCATAAAGAATTGACGTCACTCATAGCTTAATGAAGAATTGACGTCACTCATAGATTCATGAATAATTGACCTCATTCATAGATTCATAAAGAATTGACGTCACTCATAGATTCATGAAGAGTTTACGTCACTCATAGATTCATGAAGAATTGACGTCACTCATAGATTCATGAAGAATTGACGTCACTCATTGACTATAGGTTTTGAAAATACATTCACAATTAGACATGAAACGTTCTTAATTGTAATGTTGGACATGATTTCCTCTATCATAATTAATTTCGTATAATCTTTCAACTTGTTATACACCACAAAGGTCGTACACTCAGATTTCAGCCTGTTTTTCTTTTTAGATTTTCTTTCATAGCTTTTGTCCATCCAAGAACAAACTACAAGGCGGCAGTTGTTTGATTTTACAGTTGTCTCTCCTAGAAGAGTTGCTGTCCCCAGTCATTGAGCCTCAACTGCTCTTGGGTTCGAACTCGTGACTATTCGGTTTAGTAATCGTGAGCTTTTCCGGCCCAACCACGCCAACCCCTTATTGAAAAGCGAATGTGTGCCACTTCCCAACATGTTCGCCTTAATAAGTTGGGGCTAGGGAAAAAAACACAACAAAAACAACTAGAGCAACTTCTCACACAAATGAACTTTTTGAAAAAAAAAAGTAAACAAAAGTTTAATCAATGCGTGGCCGTAGAGCCAGACTGGCAAGTCGTAATCTCATTGAGTCACGTGACAAGCCCCAGTTTGGGCGACAAATTGTTCTGGACACGTCCAGGCAAGATGGCGACCAGGTACTTGTGAATTGTTGGAGGGGTAGTGGTTATGGGTATAGCGAGTGTGTGTTTGTGAGGGGGGGGGGGGGGGGGTGGTAAGATATACAACAGAAACCTAATGAAAAGAAGTTCATAGACTCAATCGTAAGATGTAGAAGGGGAGAATACGAAGTCTAAAAGTACTACAAAGACATAATATATATATACATATATATATATATATATATATATATATATATATATATATATATATATATATATATATATATATATATATATATATATATATATATATATGCACTCTTTGCATATTATATATATATATATATATATATATATATATATATATATATATATATATATATATATATATATATATATATATATATATATATATATATATATAATAGCGTTTTCGAAAGTTTTAATTTAAAGTTATATATACAGCGTTACCACTGCTCTTACACCAACTGCTCTACCCCCCCCCCCCCTCCCCACAACTCTCTACTCAGGTTTTCTTACATCAGGCCTACATTTTTTCCCCTTACGTAGCCGTCAATCCCTCAGACAATCCCAACGTGAGAAACTTCTAGACATAACGTCATGTCACCCAGCGGCCGATGTAGTTCCAGATAGACAATCACGCGCCATACACCCGGCATCTATTGCTGCCAGAGCTATTTGAGGAGTCGGCAGACGCCAGCCAGTCAAAAGAAAAACAGCGCCGCTTGCACCAGATGAACCCCAAGTTTTAAATTCACCCGCTCACATAAGTTATATGAGTAAGTAAATATTAGTATTAATACGGTATAAAAAAACAACGCTAGAAAATGGTTATTAAAAAGCCTAAGAAGAACTCCGCTACACCCAATCATTTACCAAACCTAGACGATGCAAGTAAAATTTAAATACAAGTAAAAAAAAAGATAAAAAGTTTCCCGAATGATACACCCCCATCACTCTGTCTTATTGACGTAAATAGCCTACATTCCAAAACGTGAGCACCGATACTGCTCACGATTTATATACACACACGCACACACGAACACACACTCACGAATACATATACACACAGCCATCCCTTGTACGGCTTTAAATATTCAGCTATCCTGACCTCCCCTTTCTACTCGATTAAGCCCCTTTAATTCCTATTCATGACATAACAATCAATAAAAGCCGGGTTCACTAATTTCTTGAAATTCGGTAATCAAATAAGTTAACATTATTTCGAATGTATAATGTAAAAAAAAAAAAAAAAAAAAAAAAAAAAAAAAAAAAAAAGCTCGTATTTTTCTTTCTCAAGCGGGAAAGTTTGCAAGTTTGAACCTAGTTCAACAAGAGCAATAACTCTTCCAGAGTGCCATTAGGTCGTTAGAATGGCGAAAAACGTGATGTATTACGGCCCCTGAGTGTTGAACTGAAAGGCTTAGACCTATATGCGTTAGTGCTAAAAGATCCAAAGTCTCAGCAACATTCTAGAGCAAGGAGGACATTTTAAAAAGACCACATAAACAAAATAGCCAAATATTATATTGTTTGTTTTATATCAGCACGTAGACCTAAATGTATGGGAACAAAATCTATCGTTAAATTATACAAGCTAAAGTTGTCAAATCTTACATTGTTTTCCTAATATCAGAATGTGCATAAGTGAATAAAAAAGATATTTAGTATTTTTTTAGATTATTTTTTTTGGACAAACTGAAGACAGCAGGGATGTCTTGGGAGGCTGCAAAATCAACAGCAGGAAACCGGACGAAATTGAAGGTTATGGTTGAGGCCGTATGCTCCACATGGAGTAAAGCAGGATTGAGTCAAAGTTAAGTCAAGATTCAATTTACCACCAACCACAATAGTTATACATTTAGCGTTTCGATTTTCATGAGCATTTTTTTACAGCAGTACCAGCAATGTACCTCGTCATCTTTTACCAACGTACTAACTCTAATGTATTGTAGTCCTTATTTTTATAATAACCAGATGCATACTTGTCTCGCATAAGTTTATAGATCAGATTTATCGAAGTTTTATTACTGTGTAGGTACTAGAGCTTTGGCACGAACCTGTCATGAGTTATATGAGTGATGGAGGGTTTTAGATGATGAACTAATTTGAAAAGTGAATATTTTGTCTTTTAGTCAATACTCAATGAAACTAAATACGAGGGCAGACACAAATCATCAAAGACTCAAAAATCACAAGAGTGCGAAAAGAATTATTAAGACAGCAGATAGAGATAACCAAGAAGATAATAATGACCAACAACGCATTAAAAAATGACCTGTATAGTAGAGAAAAAAATGGCCAGTAATAAATGACCAGCATAGTTGAGAAAAAAAAATTACAAGTATAAGTAATAAAATGACCAGTAGAGTAGAAACCAAATGACGAACATAGTAGATAAAAATGATCAGAGTAGTAAAGAAAGAAATGACCAGTATAGTAAAAAAACGACCAGTATAGTATAGAAAAAAAATGACCAATATAGTAGAGAAAAAAATGACCAATACAGTAGAAAAATAAATGACCAGTATTTTTAGAGAACAATGACCAGTACAGTAGAAAAAAAAAACGACCAGTACAGTGAGAAAAATAACCAAGACAGAAGCGAAAAATGACCAAGACAGAAGAGAAAAACGACTATGACAGCATTGAAAAATGACCACATACCTGTCTCTCCCCCAGGTGCTGTACCGAGCAGCGTAGGATGGCCATGCTGGACGGTGCCGCAACGACCAGCGTGTCAGTGTTGAGGAAGGTTGAGAGGGGTGTGTCATCCTGTTGTTGGCCGCTCCTCTTGTCGTAGAGGTGTTCACTGTTGGCGTCAGGGTGGAGGTAATCTGGTGGGAGGAATGGAACAATTTGTTAAAAATTGTGGAGGTAAAAGTTAACAATTTGTTAGAAATGTGGAGGTAAAAGTTAACAATTTGTTCGAAATGTGGAGGTAATGTAACAATTTGTTAGAAATGTGGAGGTAAAAGTTAACAATTTGTTAGAAATGTGGAGGCAATGGAGCAATTTGTTAGAAATGTGGAAGTAATGTAACAATTAGTTAGAAATGTGGAGGTAAATGTAACCATTTGTTAGAAATTATGGAGGTAAATGTAACCATTTGTTAGAAATTATGGAGGTAAATGTAACCATTTGTTAGAAATTATGGAGGTAAATGTAACCATTTGTTAGAAATTATGGAGGTAAATGTAACCATTTGTTAGAAATTATGGAGGTAAATGTAACCATTTGTTAGAAATTATGGAGGTAAATGTAACCATTTGTTAGAAATGTGGAGGTAATGAGACAATTTGTTAAAAATTGTGGAGGTAATGTAATAATTTGTTAGAAATGTGGAGGTAAGTGTAACATAGTTTTAGAGCGACTATGTCTGCACTTGGCATCCGTTAATCGAGCGTCCTGCATAGCGAGTAAGGGGTACTACTATATTCAGCGGTAAAACTACAACAGGCTTCATAAAATAACTTTTTAACGCGAAGGAAATCCTTCTGTACAGTTTCGTAACTTTGCAAAAGATGAAAAAATAACTTTTTGAAAATGAGGAGCCTACTGTAGAGTTTCGTCCCTTTAGCGAATGACGCAATCTACATCATTGTTTACATGAAACAATCAGAAAGTCAGATCACGAGTCTAAAAATACAGCGTAAGTAAAATTAATATGTTGCATCAGGTTAGATGTATACTAGATCTAGATTAGAATCTATATTTAAAATTTAAGCAGAAGAAAATTAGTTTTTGCATTGTTAAAGACGACTAAAGTAAGCAGCTTTTACTTACATGTTAAAAGTCTATGACAGTGAACTTCATATTTGAAAAAAAAAAAACCGCGGCCATTGAAGAGTTGCCGATTATTTCATGAGATGAAATAGTTGAGTTAACACAAAATTAAATTTACATTATTGTTGTTTTATCTATTTAGGCCTAGATCTATTTAATTTGGTAATCTATCGTTTTAGGTACGTAAAATCGCCCGCGACTAGTAATGTGAAAAACAGGTGACTCCTTAAATTTTAATAATTATTTCTAAATATTGCCTTATATTCATTATATATATTGATATATTTAGCCATTGATTTAGGTGATTTAGGTTTATTATTCATTTATCTATAATTATAATATTTGACACAAATATATCACAATATACTTCTATTAAAGAATTGAAAATGAGTTAACTTTTGTGTACATTACTAGCCGCGGGCGATGTGAAGAACAGGTGATTCCTTAAATTTTAATAATTATTTCACATTTTGAGGAGGATTTGTGTTTTGAAAAATACAAAAATCTTTCCTTGTTTCATTTGTTTACCTGTTTTTAAACAATTGAATTAAATGTTTTCAGTAATAAATGAAGACTAGCGATGTTTCCAACAGATGCAACCATGCTCATTTACTATAGCAGCCATCTTGTTTACTTTTTTCTTTAATTGTAAACTTATAGCACAAGATTCAGGGGAAGCCACTCTATCTTACAGATGGACGCTTTTTATATAGCAAATCCTGCTCGCAAACACTGCTGTTTAAAGTTAATTTCTTGCCTATATATTGATATATTTTATTATTTAGCCATTGATTTAGGTGTATTATTCATTTATCTATAATATTTGACACAAATATATCACAATATACTTCTATTAAAGCGAACACTGAAAAAAGTATATAATTATATTTCGTTGAATGGGACGGTAGACATATTTTGGGGTGTGTGTGTGGGCGGGGTGGGGGTGGTGGTTTTAGTTTAGAGAAAATAGACAGCACTATAAACCTAGCGCCAGATGTATCCTTCCTCAACGGGCCATTTTTCTCGTATATATATATATATATATATATATATATATATATATATATATATATATATATATATATATATATATATATATATATATATTGCTGAATAAATAAAATATTGAAGACGTTTATTTCGTTTATTTTTATCTGTTGTCCTAACTCCGAATCGCTGCTTTGAATCAGAAAGATATATGAAGCTAATCTGGCAAGAATTTTTACTCTGGCAATCTGGCAATTCCTAGAACGTCTTCGGGTTCCTTCTCCCCGTA
>NW_026733078.1:40000-72876 GCF_028476545.2 Physella acuta
TTAAGTCGTATCTCCTCCTCAACGAAGCAATATCGATGACTAGTTCCAAAAGCAATTATGTTAAGCAAGTTACGAGGATGAACATAGGCTATAAAAATTCCGGGTTTCTTTCATGGATTTCCCAGAAAAGCCAAAAAAACCTAAAAAAAAAGCAGTTTTTGGCCCATATCTCGGTAACCAGACCACTTAGCGACTTGAAACATGTACCAATCGATTCCTGCCATAATTTAGAACAATATTGCCGAAGAAAGTTTTCAAAAATATCCTTTCGTTCGGTCACAAATTTTTTTTTTAATTAATTAAAATTTGGACCGAATTAGTAGGCATTTTTTCCAACCACACCACACGCGTCATCACGTTCAATAGCTGCACCATCACGTTCTATGGCTTCGTCATCACGTTCAGTAGCTAGGCGCGTAATGGTTTTTAGTCATGTAACTCTATTGTAAATAAAACATGTAAAATACTGAAATTTTTTTTTTAATAAAAAACATTTTAATAACTAACCAATGGTTTTACTAACCCTGCTCTTGATTTACGCTACGACAGAGCTATTTTTAGATAACATAAGGAAATTGCGCTAAAATTGTCACTAGACTTTTTAATTAACTTGTTTTTTAAAAGTGGTCTTTTTTATAACTAGCTATTGTGTGTCATTGATTGTAAATTGTAAGGTTTAATTAATTTAGATTTGATCCAAAATTTAATTAAACTCCACGTGTTTAAAACTACAGGGGTTACAGCAAATTTTAAAAAAAAATTAAATGCGCTCCTAAAAATTAATCTGGCATAAAATGAGTTTCTATTTTAGGTTGTCGAGAGTTTAAATCAATAATACTCGGCGCAATTTCATCATCAGTTTGGATCAATTTAATGCTGAACTAGTTGAGGTCATATCCTAATATTATAGACGTTTAAGCTCAAAATTATATAAACGTTTATTTCAAAGAATAGATCAAGCGAAATAATATGGCAGGATTCTATGATATATATTTTAAGCTTCTCTAGACAGAGATTAATCTAAAAGTAGCAATCATTCATCCATACACAATTGTATGTACAGAAACGTAAACCAAATATCATAAATCATAGAAATCTCAAATCTAAAACCTAGTTTATGTGTCAAATGTCAGATGAGTTAAAGGCCACGCCAGTTTATTACTTCTACTTTATAGTTTTACGTCATTCCCCCAAGGACGAGATGACGAACTACCCCTTGTACACAAGTTTATTTATAACCCGGCTAAATAATCGTAAAGGGAACAGGAAGTCGAGCTCGATACGGTGGAATTTATTTATAGCTCGATACCAATCTTTATCGGACAGGGGTTTCGCTCATAGTGCATTATGTTTGGGAGAATTTCTAGCGGTGACGAAAAATGAGGTTGTAGTCTGTTTATCAAGGAATCATTTCCCATTTATGTCTCATTTTCCCAGTGTATAAATAAATAAATAAATAAATAAATAAATAAGTGTATGAGTGTTTCTGTGTGATTGTATGTGAGTGTGCTTGCTTATGCGCGCAGTTTTTGAGTAACATGTTATAGCATTTATGTTTACATAATTTATTTATTCCTAAAGGATATAGAGATGAACACAAAAGTTGAATCGACATTCATCATTTTAATCATCTGTCATACAACTTTTATTACAACGTTGTAGCTAGCAATTAATTTTAAATGAAGCTGTCACATCGCAAATATTATTTAAGCAGCGGGTAGTTTTTATAAGTGGATTTTTATCATGCATATTGAGTTTCGTGGCTAGAAATAATTTTTGTTTTCTATTTTACCTTTTCCATTTAAATATAAGCAATAGCTATGTAGATATAAGTAACTTCCCTTTTAGAACTAATAGCCCAGGGGGCAAATGTAGTAGAGTACATATGTTTCTTGATAAAGGTAAATGAAGCGTTGGTACTGCCAGGACTATGCCAATCCACCTTTACTTTTCCTCAGAGTCATGTACTCATTAGAGCTGGGTGGACTCAGGTAAGTCCTGTAGACACTCGAGTCTGGCAACCAATCTCGTGACTTTCGGGTTAGCCGTCGAGCGCTCTACGACCTGACCACCCCGTCCTAGCCAAATATAAGCAGATCGTATTGAATGAACATAACAGTCTAAAAAATAACCTTCGTTATCTCCTCGAGCGCGCTATTACTCAACCACTCGTTCCTAGCCAAATATAAGTACATCGTATTGAACATCACGGTCTAAAGTCAACTTTCTTAATCTTCATGAACTGAAAAAAAACATCTTGAGGGGGGGGGGGGGAGGGGGGGGGTATCAGTGATTTACAGTCATAAGCAGTCGTACATGTCTCAGTAAATTTAATAAAAAAACTGAAGTTTTTATCGGATTTAGTTGTGATTTTAAATCAAACCAATATTTAGAGTCTACACCGATATATAGATCTATATATTTTTTTTATTTTTTTTTTTATCTTCTTGATATCCACATTAAAACATAGATAAAAGTAATCTGATAAAAATAGTGCACTTTTTAGAACTCGATAAATGCAGCATTATCATTTTTAATGCGGGTCGTTTAAAAATCATCAATTTTTAATCTTGCCTTTTTATAATTTCCCCGCCTACCAAAAGTGCCAAGTGAGTTGATTTTAGAAGTTGTAAACTGTTGTTGTGATCGTACTCTTATCAAAATTTTCAGACTGTCGATAGGGCGCCGCGCAAAAAAAGGTTTGGTAGAACAGGGTTAGAGGAGAGAATTAATATGGGAGAAATGGAATAATCTAAAAAAAAATGAATGAATGATGTGATCAGCACAACTTGGTCCTTGTTGAAGATGGCCAGCCTGGCACAGCATGGCCTTGTTAATGGTGGCCAATCTGCTACAAATTGGCCAGGACTAGTAAGTCAAGTGAAATACACCAGGCCTAACAAAGATGGCCTACTTGACTTCTCGCCTTGAAAAATATGGCCTGCTTAAATCAACTTGGCCTTGTTAGAGATGGCCCGTTTTTCACAGTTTGGCCTTGTGAAATATGGCCAGCTTGACGCAAAATAACCTTGTGTAAAATGGCCCATACTCCACAACCTGGCCATCTGGTAAATATATCCTGATCGGTAAAGCTTAGCGTAGTAAAAACTGACCCACCAATAGCCCTTGCTTTAGATCCAATATCTCACACTTTAGTAGAGCTTAACACGAGCATTAACTCACCCGTAATGTACTCAGTCTCTGACCAACACCACGCCCTCCCTGACCTAAAACACCATCAACATACTTCAATTCATAAAATCTTTCCAAATTATCTCTTCGTCAACAGGCCATACTACCAAGTAAACATCAAACTTGCGTAAAAAATCAACTTTTTAACCTCATATACCGAAGTGTAGAAATCTTTCAATAGACCCATATTGACTCACTCCAGGGACCGTTCAGAAGTCTAAAAGCACCGGAGTACTAAAAACCTTCATTAAATATTCAGCAAATATCCGTCTCTGAGCTAGCTGCAAGCGAGTAAAATAAAATCATATAATTTTAATGGCGTTGGGATTTTCAAAGGCTGTCAGCTGACGGGCCACGATGTCAAGGACAAACACGTGACCCGGATGTTCCAATCGATACATACTGGCTGTTGTTGGCGATTTTAAAATTTGGTTGTTTTTTTTTTCAATCGATAACAAAACTAAATTTCTAGACTTCCAGAGTTTCTAGCTTCGCTTGCGGAATGTCTTTACTACGTCAAGCTGTTACCCAGGCGAACAAGATGTACCAGGCCATCCGCCCGAGGGTGGGGCTTAATCTGGCAGCGTCCTATGTCCAGCAGAGACAGATGGCGTGTTCCTGCTCATACAGTCAGGACCCAGAGGTCAGGCTAGAGAGACTGAGGGGGAGAATACAAGATCTCCAGGGGGAGATTCTCAGTGGCAAAGCCGAGCTGGCGCGTTACGAGAAGCTGCTTGCAAGGTAAATACGTCACTCGCGTTCATGCACGTGCACACGTGAGTCAGGGATATTTATAGAAATATGTCGCACTCACAATATATGTGTATATATATATATATATATATATATATATATATATATATATATATATATATATATATATATATATATATATATATATCAGGCAAAAAAACAGCTAACCGTGACCAGCAGTTTACCATTGTCGCTAGCTGCACGAGCCACATCTAGTATTTAATCTCGTTCTATTATTGAGTTCAGTCATGGTTTAATTCAGGGGTCTCCAAACTACGGCCCACGGGCCGGATGCGGCCCGCGATGTCCTCTCATCCGGCCCGCGGAGATCTTTTTGTCCACGGTAAAAACGTTTGTTGGTGATGGCTGAGGAACTTTGCCCAGAAAAATCAAAGACATGCCTGGAAGAAACTGGCCCCCTAACTCAAATTTGATAGTTAATGCGGCCCTCGGACTAAAAAGTTTGGAGACCCCTGGTTTAATTAAATAAAAACGTGTTTAAAACGTTAAAATTTTTAATCATGTTTAAATTTTAATAACTAATTTAATTACTACTAATTAACATAAAAACAGAGATTCTTGCATTGTTATGAATATGTCTGGAAATTAAAAAAAAAAATTGATCAGCGAGATTTACTGCAAACTAAATATACGAGTACACAAGCAGACATTGTAATCTAAATAACATCTTATAAAATTTTTTTGTTACTACAGGGACCCGAAGAACAAGGCTATCTCTAAGGGAATTTTTTATCTGAAGAGAAGGCTGAGTGAGGCTTATACATTTATACAACAACTGCATCTGATAATCAACCACGTCGAAAAAAAGTATAACATGCAAGGGACTTAACTCTCAATGGAAAAACAAAATCACCAAAACATTTTAAATGTGTGTCCCTAATGGGAAAATAAAATTACTAGTCTAATTATAAAACTATGATACATTTCAGGAGATAGGTCTTTCTCCTCCCGCCCTTCCCTCTTTCTCTGCGTCAATGTTTTCTTGTAAAGCTTGTAAGGTTAGTCTACATTATAACACGTGACTATAAAGCCTTGATGTGTAATTTAGCCTTTTTTCGAATGAGATGAAGGTTTTACAAAACGATTTATCTTGCAACAAGGGTATTGCAAGTTTAAACATCTTTATTTTATAACATAACTTGGGATTAATTTAATAATTAGTTGAGCTGATTAAACATAAATAAATGATAATCAACTGTGCTCGTTAAGACGAGTTATCTAATTGTGTCTCGTGTGTTTAATTTGTAAAAAATATATTTTATTTGTTTTATTTCAAGTTCGTTCGTTATAGTTTTTTAATATTACTTAACCTGAGTAAGTTAAGCTCAGTTTGTTTATTTTTAAAGGTTACTTTATATTTTTCGCTTTGGCTTGTGCTAAAAATATTCTTTTGTAAAATATTCAAATCTCAATTTATACCTAATCTTATTTTCACATTTTAATTAAAGAATTAAAAAAAAAAAAAAAAAAAAAAAAAACCTACATAGTAAAAGACGGTGAGTCATTTATTTTTAACATACGATTGAAAAAATCTGGCAATTATCTCTACGTTAGGGAGTGTAAAGGCGGCTGGGCTTAGTGCTGACCACACTATCTCTTCATATGCCAAGGTCACAGAAACAAGTGAACTCTTCTTCACTTGCCCCATAGACCGTCAGGTTTGAAAGGGAAACTTTACTTTTTTTCCTTCTTGAATCAGTTCTACAAGAGAAAAATGTTTGTTTTTTTTAAACCATCCCCCTCAACCCCAAACGATTTTTTTACTTAAAAAAAGCCATATTTAGTAGCAGTGGCGTAGGCAGGGGGGTTAGGGGGGTCATAACCCCCCCCCCCCCATAGACCCCTCGGTATATATATATATGTAACTAGGGGAAGTTACCAGAGATATAAGAACGCAGTACAGCGCTGTCAACTTTGACACGACTGATGTAATAACGCAGGTGTTGGCTGATAACGATCAGAAAGCCAAGGCGTAGTATCTTGGGAAGCGATACGATAAGAACGCAATACGGTCTGTCAACTTTGATGTGACAGGATGCAGATGGCTTATTAAATCGGACTGTACGACATAAGCGGCGTAATTAACATTCTGATGCAACGATTAGAATCGATTACGATTACGATTATGATAGAACCGAATACGATTACGAATACGAAGGGGATATATAGGAAGGCGACGGCTGAGCTCTCTCTCTCGATCAGTCAGTCTGTGTGGCAGTATCAAGTTGGTTATTGAACGGGTTAGCCGTATTGTGTTAAGAAGGACGATAGACATGTGCATTCAGTTATGTGAAGACTAGTGAGGACTGTTGGGGGTCAGTTGATTCAGACTATTATTGTGAAGCATTCCTTTTGATTCATTATATTATTGTGAAGCATGTCTTTGATTCATGTAATAAAAGGATCAATAGCGAACCTGCATCTTCGAGTATCTATACTGTGGTCGATGTTGTGTAGAATGAGTGGTTAGACTCGGTAACATTTGGCGTTGTCGAGCAGAACTCGTTAACATTTGGCACTACAGGCAAATAGTCTCGTTACATTTGGCGCTGCGGACAGGATGAATTCAACGAGACCTGCCGCTTGAGGCACCCATAGTCAACCTTGTTCATAACTGTGTTTCGTGTGTGTGTGAATTCGGACATTCAGGAACAGTGAAAATTGAGGAACGAGGAAAATTTTTCATACACACACGGTAAGAAAGAACTCTTTTTTTTTACTCAAGGAATAAAATGTCTACTCTGGACGAGAAGCAGACCCATATTGTGGTCCTGCCCAGAGAGTCCCACATTAACAAATTTTACGGGGACGGTGATCCAGCTTTAACCAACAGGTTCAGTGAAGAGGTCAAAGCGGCCTGGGCCTCGAGACACATGTCACCAGAGGAAAGATTAAGACTGCTGATGGGCAGTATAGGAGAGACGGCTAGGGCAGAGGTCAAATGCCACGATAAAACCATCCAATCAGATCCAGATAAGGTGCTGGATCTAATTATGGAGACCTTTGGGGAGAGACGGTCGGGATCGCAACTGCTATCGGGGTTCGTAGGCTTAAAGCAGAGAATGGCGGAGAGTGTGATGGAGTATTCACACCGAATGAACAGGGCCTTTGATTCGGTAAAGGGCAAAACACCTGACATTGATGTACGCCTACTGAGGGACCATTTCATCGAGGGGCTAGCAACCCCGATCTTAAGGAGAGAGTTGAAAGAGGAGGTCCACAAAGACCCGCAG
Organism: Physella acuta; assembly: GCF_028476545.2. Taxonomy (NCBI): domain Eukaryota; kingdom Metazoa; phylum Mollusca; class Gastropoda; family Physidae; genus Physella; species Physella acuta. The sequence continues at coordinate 47,200 of NW_026733078.1, forward strand.
TTGACCTTCCTTCAGGTCAGGAACTCAGCGATCCGCAGGTCCGAGGATGAGGACCAATCGAACTGTTCGGTGGACAAAGTCTCTGTGCCGGAACAGAAACAATCCCCACCCACAGGGACCGGCACGGTGGAAACCATGATGGCTCGACTGTTGGTCCACCTGGATAAGGTTGACCAACGATTGGAGAAGTTGGAAAGCAGGTCAACAGCTGAGAATCAGGGCAAAAACGGGACAAAACAGGGACGGGTTGGACAGCCGCGACCCGCCGGTCCATCGCTCCGGTGGACGGCTGACGGTCGACCAATTTGCTGGTCCTGCTCACAACCCGGACATATGGCACGGTACTGTCCGGTGAAACGATCGCCCTCTGTAAGGCAGGTCAAGGCTACAGAGCGGCGAGGTTATGGCGTAAGAAACAAAAGGAAACAAACAATGAAAGAGTCTCAAACAAGACTCGAAGAGAATATTGAAAAAATGAACTGTGAAATGAATTTGAATGTTGAAAAGTTTCAAGTGAACAATTTGTTGGCAGAGAAAAATGATGATAAGGAAGAAACTGGTAGACTTAATAATGAGATCTCAAGGTTAACCAAGAAACTGGATAGGGAAAGTTCATGCAAATTAAAAGCACAGGAGAAATGTTCATCTTTAGAGTGTCTGTTATCTGAAGAAGAAAATAGAAACTTTGTACCTGGTTTTGCAAAAATTGCCGCACCGTTGCATGACTTAAGAAACAAAATGACAAAGAAACACAGTAAGGAGAAAAAGAAAGGTAAAACACAACTGATAGGTGAATTATGGACTGAGGAATGCCTGAACTCGTTTAAGCTATTGAAAAAGGCTTTGACAGAGGCGCCGATATTAGGATACGCAGACTTTGACAAGCCATTTCGGCTAGAAATTGACGCCAGCTCTAAAGGTCTGGGAGCTGTGCTATCACAACAACAAGAGCAAGGTTTCAGGGTTATTGCGTATGCCAGTCGAGCTCTGAAGGAATCAGAGAAGAACATGACAAATTACAGCGCCATGAAACTAGAACTTTTGACATTAAAATGGGCTGTGACTGAAAAATTCAGGGACTATTTATTAGGTGCTAAATGTGTGGTATACACTGACAATAACCCCTTGAGTCACCTAAAGACAGCAAAGTTGGGATCCATCGAACAGCGATGGGCAGCAGAATTGGCACTCTTTGACCTAGAGATAAAATATCGCCCGGGGCGGTCCAATGGCAATGCGGACGCCTTATCAAGGAATCCTTACGAGAGACCGGGCGATGAGGAAGAAACGCTGACAGGAATATGTGAGGTCAGAGCGTCAACAGATATCCCTCACAGGGTGCAAGTGATGCAAAAAGGGCAGACCGGGGTGGAGCACATTTCCACAGAGCCCGGACATTTGGACATCGGTGATTTTAATTGCCTTAATAATAAAGAGATAAGAGATGCCCAGAGAACGGATAGCGGGTTACAGCCGCTATTGAAATACGTCCAGGAACAAAAATTCCCAGGAAAAAGGGAAAGAGAACAGTTTGGTCGAGAAACAAAGAAACTACTGAGTCAGTGGGACCGTCTCAGTATAAAGGATGGTGTTCTCATGCGGAGAATTCATGACCAAATTGATGGGACAATACACCAGGTGGTGGTGCCTGGACAGTTACGAGAAGAAGTGCTAAGGTTGGCACATGACAGGGCAGGACACCAGGGTCAGGACAGGACGCACAAAATATTACGACGGCGGTGTTACTGGCCCAATGTGGAGATGGAGGTCAAACGCCATTGTGAGGCTTGTGTTAGGTGTCAGCATGCGAAAATGCCAGTTGTCAAAATGAGACAGCCATCAGGACACCTACTAGCGACAAAACCACTAGAGATTGTGGCTATGGACTTTACGTCGTTGGAGCAATCATCGGATGGGACGGAACATGTGTTGGTAATGACTGATGTATTCACCAAATGGACTGTTGCGGTGCCCACACGAGATCAGACGGCCAAAACAGTGGCAAAGGTCTTAATAGAACATTGGTTCATCAAATATGGCATACCAAGACAATTACACTCTGACCAAGGAAGGGCCTTCGAGTCAGAAGTAATTAACCAACTGTGCAGCCACTACGGGATCAACAAATCTAGAACAACCACATTTAATCCGAAAGGAAACGGACAGTGCGAGCGGTTCAACCGCAGCATGCATGATTTGCTGCGTACCCTAGAACCTGAACAGAAAAAACGTTGGCCTGATTTTCTCCCAGAGTTGGTATATCTATACAACTGCACCCCCCATGCCACAACCGGCTTTTCGCCACACATGTTGCTGTTCGGACGGGAGGCTCGACTCCCTCTTGACTTGTTCCTAGGAAAAAAGGAGAGTATGACTGGCTCATACACTGCACTGGAATATGTGAATGAACATATGAGACGAATTAGAGAAATGTACAGGGTAGTACAGGAAAGACTAGAACATGAAGCACGGCGAAGGGAACCGCCGGTACAGACAAAGGACCCGCCACTCAAACTGAACGACAGGGTATTACTGCGTAGCCACCCGTTAGGCAGAAACAAAATCCACGACCTCTGGGGACAGGAGATATGGCAAGTCGTGGAGATGCCTAAAGTAGCAGGTGGCCCCTTTAAGATAAGACCCATCGATCACACCAAACCGGATCGGTGGGCGAATATTGCTCAATTAAAGAAATATTGTCATAGTCAGGAAGAGCAGTTACACACAAGGAAACCTAAGACAATTAGAGAACCGGAAACTATAACGGAAATTCACATACCCATCCCGGAACCATGTCACCATCAACAGCGCAACAGCGATACACAAGGGGAGGATACCGGCAACAAGGAGGATCCCGGTCCTTCCAGAAGCAGAGAGACAGTAGACCATCAGATAAGTGGTCCGCGGAGAAGTTTGAGAAACAGAAAGAATACGAAATTTTTTGTCAGCAACCATCAATTCTTTCATGGTCGCACTGGTATGAGAACAGACTGTTCAAAAAGTCATAAAAGCGAACTGGTGAAGGCACCAAACGAAAAAGGGTGGATGTGAATTCTAGAACTGTTTTGTGTCTGAGGAAGATGATGTAGACACATTCGATATGTGAAATAGGGATAACTGTCAATCTTATACGAATGTGACGACATTGGCAGTGAGTGGAACAATAAAAATTTTTTTACGGTGGTGCGATTAACTTTGAAGGACTGCACCTGCCAAGCGTTGTTTGTGGTTGATAACACACAAAAAAGGCAGGGGTGGATGTAACTAGGGGAAGTTACCAGAGATATAAGAACGCAGTACAGCGCTGTCAACTTTGACACGACTGATGTAATAACGCAGGTGTTGGCTGATAACGATCAGAAAGCCAAGGCGTAGTATCTTGGGAAGCGATACGATAAGAACGCAATACGGTCTGTCAACTTTGATGTGACAGGATGCAGATGGCTTATTAAATCGGACTGTACGACAGAAGCGGCGTAATTAACATTCTGATGCAACGATTAGAATCGATTACGATTACGATTATGATAGAACCGAATACGATTACGAATACGAAGGGGATATATAGGAAGGCGACGGCTGAGCTCTCTCTCTCGATCAGTCAGTCTGTGTGGCAGTATCAAGTTGGTTATTGAACGGGTTAGCCGTATTGTGTTAAGAAGGACGATAGACATGTGCATTCAGTTATGTGAAGACTAGTGAGGACTGTTGGGGGTCAGTTGATTCAGACTATTATTGTGAAGCATTCCTTTTGATTCATTATATTATTGTGAAGCATGTCTTTGATTCATGTAATAAAAGGATCAATAGCGAACCTGCATCTTCGAGTATCTATACTGTGGTCGATGTTGTGTAGAATGAGTGGTTAGACTCGGTAACATTTGGCGTTGTCGAGCAGAACTCGTTAACATTTGGCACTACAGGCAAATAGTCTCGTTACATATATAAAGTATGAGGGGGGGTGCAAATCGAAAGTTTGAGGGGGGGGTGCAAATCGAAAGTTTGAGGGGAGGGGGGGGTGCAAATCGAAAGTTTGTCCCCGGGTAAAAATTGGACCCCCCCCCCTTGAGACGATCCTGGCTACGCCACTGTTTAGTAGGGCATTGAAATCAGTTTGATAAAAATCTTTCTTTGAAATCTACACCTGCGAACCATAACCCAACAACCTTCCTTTCCTGACAAGACGGTTACAAGAAACGTAAGGCGTTGAAATTAAAAACTAACCACAGGACCAAAAAAAATTTACACTACCTCTACAAAGACATATCAAGTGACTTATACCTGAAGATTTTTCTTTTCTTTTTACAACCTTTTATTACACTCACTTCCTCTGTCTGTATGTCTCCCTAGATCGAAACGCCGGAGCGAAAATTCGGACACTTCTAACTGACAGATACGGTTCATAATTGGTACGTGGGTCAAGACATGAATACAATGCATAAAAAATTAATTAGGCATCCAACTAAGTCAAATTTAATTTCAGATTGCATTGTCTTCAATAGGGGCGCCAAATGGAAAGTTTGAGGGGGGGGGGGTGCAAATGAAAAGTTCGAGGGGGGGGGGGTTGGGGGTGCAAATCGAAAGTTTGTCACCGGGTGCCGGGAAGGGTCGCTACGCCTCTGCTGTTGTTGGCGATTTTTAAATTTTGCGGCGGTGTGTGAGATCGCGGGTCGTGTTGATGCTGTGTTACACAGTGGTAGGCAATGCTAAGACTTGTATTACAAGCGCTATGAACCACTTGTATCACCAGTGCATTGAACTGACTGTATTACCAGTGCATTGAACTGATTGCATCACCAGTTCAGTGAATAGTTTGTATCACCAGCAATGAGAACCGATTGTATATAGCACAGTAAACTGATTGTATCACCAGTTTTATGAACTGATTGTATCACCGTTATGTAAACATATTGTACCACCAGTGCCTTGAACTGATTGTATCACCAATGCATTGAACTGATTGTATCACCAGTTATGTAAACATATTGTACCACCAGTGTCTTGAACTGATTGTATCACCAGTGCGTTGAACTGATTTCATCACCTGCAATTCGAACTAATTGTATCACCAGCAATGTAAACTGATTGTATCACCAGTGCCTTGAACTGATTGTATCACCAGCAATGTAAACTGATTGTATCATCAATGCCTTGAACTGATTGTATCACCAGTTCTATGAATCGATTGTATCCCCAGTTCTGTGCACTGATTGTATCACCATTGCCTTGTACTGATTGTACCTCCAGCAATGTGAACTGATTGTATTAATTAACACTTTGTCACATTTGGGTAGGCCTACTCATAGAAAATAACATATTTGACGTTGCGGACAGTAGATAAAAACAAGAAGAATAAAAATAAAACTAGATTAAAAATGCAAGTTGTTCTTGGTATAACTGTGAATGATACTTCGCTCACTATATAATCCGCCCCTATAAAAATATCATCTTTACATTGCGCAGCATTGACAGTTTAAGCACTAAATAGCACAGTCTTTGATTACTAGAAGAGTGAACTTTCGTTCAATGAAACTTCATTGTTTATCCCTGACTTGAAGTTCTTCAATAGAGGTCAGTTTAAAATTTCTCCACACTCCCCCTGTGTTTGTCTGAGATTAGTATAGATCTAAAGTCGACTCGGAATAGTCATAATTACGCTTAATGCATGCTGATTTCCAATTAACTGGGAATAGACACTCCGTGATCTAAATTTGTATAGGTTAGAGAGCAATTTTCCTAATCAATGCAAACCACATCACGATTTAATATCACGTTCTTTCTCGAACGCTTATTGTATCTGCCGTATCATTAAGACAGGGATAATAAAATCAATACTGTGTTGTTGTTTTTTCCTTAATTGTTTACACATTAGGAAGTTAGTAAAGAATCCATTGGGCAGATGAAGTAGAGTTCATATGTTTCTTGACCCTGGCATGTGAAGGGAAGGTGTGGTCAGCACTTTGCCCAACTATCTTTACTTACCCTAACATGAGTTAGGTATCCATCAGAACTGGATGGACTCAGGGGCGTTCTCCTGACTTGGACCCGGCGCGGGGGACGGGGGGAAGCGGACACTGTTATAAGTATATAGTTTCTCTATAAATTCCATTTCGCTCGAGCAGGGGAGGGGGGGGGGGGTAGACTCTCTTCGGGGGGGGGGAGCAGAGTTCACCCGAAGAGATGCCTGAAAGAAACACTGCGTGCAATTAGACAATGTATCACGGTGCTTTTTTCAATCGATAACAAAACTAAATTTCTTGACTTCCAGAGTTCCTAGCTTCGCTTGCGGAATGTCTTTACTACGTCAAGCTGTTACCCAGGCGAACAAGATGTACCAGGCCATCCGCCCGAGGGTGGGGCTTAATCTGGCAGCGTCCTATGTCCAGCAGAGACAGATCTTTTTTTCCCGCTCAGACTATCCGGACCCAGAGGTCAGTCTAGAGAGGCTGAGGGGGAGAATACAAGATCTCCAGAAGGAGATCCTCAGTGGCAAGGCCGAGCTGGCGCGTTACGAGAAGCTGCTCGCAAGGTAAATACGTCACTCGCGTTCATGCACGTGCACACGTGAGTCGGTATTATTATAGGAAATATTTCACCAATCACGCACACACAATCACACAAACACTATATATATATATATATATATATATATATATATATATAAATATATATATATATATATATATATATATACATATATATATATATATATATATATATATATATATATATATATATATATATATATATATATATAATTAATATATATATAATTTATATATATATATATATATATATATATATATATATATATATATATATATATATATATATATATATATATATATATATATATATATATATTGTTTTTTTCCAAGTGCATTTAAAAACTTAAGGTGTTTTCATTTGTTTTATTTTCAAATTTTAAGTCATTCATTCTAAATTATATGAATTAGACACCACATAGACTACGGCTAAAAAATGTTAGCTATAAAACCCGACCAGTAGCCTGCGATCTTTAAGAAACAATAATCTACCCCCTTGTTAGTGGTCGACTCTCAGGCAAGAATAAAAGCCAACCGCAACCAACTGCCATCGAACCATCGCTAGACTGTAATCTCGTTAACTCTCCTTCTATTATTGAGTTCAATCATGCTTTAATTAAGAAACATGTTTAAAACGTTAAAATTGTTAATTATGTTTAAATTTTAATAAATGTAATTGCTAATTAAATTAAAAATAAAGATTCTTTCATTGTTATCGGAGATGAATATTCCTGGAAAATTTAAAAAAAAAATCGAGCAGCGTGATTTACTACAAACCCATAACTGAACATGCAAGCACACAAACAGTCATTGTAATTCAAAATAACATCTTATAAAAACATTTTGTTACTACAGGGACCCGAAGAACAAGGCTATCTCTAAGGAAATTTTTTATCTGAAGAGAAGGCAAAGTGAGGCTTATACATTTATACAACAGGCGCATCTGATAATCAAACACATGGAAAGAAAGTATAACATGTAAGGGAAATAACTCTCAATGGAAAAATAAAATTACCAAGACATTTTAAATTTGTGTCCGTAATGGGAAAAGAAACACTAGTCTAAGTATAAAACTACGATACATTTTAGGAGATAGGTCTTTCTCCCCCCCCCCCCCACCCCTCTCCAGTTATCTGCGTCCATGTTTATGTTGAAAATCTTGTGAGGTTAGTCTAGACCTTAACACGTGACTATAAAGCCTTTATGTGTATTTTGGTCTTTTCGGGTGGGATGACGGTTTTACAAAACGATTTGTCTTGCAGCAAGCGTATTGCTAGTTTAAGCATCTTTATTTTAAAATATAACTTGTGATTGATTTTATAATAGTTGAGCTGATTAACCGTCTAAAATAAATGAAGATCAACTCTACTCTATAAGATGAGTTATCTAGTTGTATATCGTGTATTTAATTTTTTTAAAAATATAGTTTGTTTTATTTAATTATGTTCAATCGTATTAGTTTTTATATATCATTTGAGTCGAGTAAGTTTAACTTGTTTTGTTTGTTTTTAAAACTTAATTTATATTTTTCACTTTTAACTAGTGTTAAAAATATATTTTTTTTAAAATATTCAATCTCTATTTATACTTAATCTATTTTTAAAACTTTTAAAATCAAACTCCACACACACACACACACACACACACACACACACACACACACACACACACACACACACACACACACACACACACACACACACACACACACACACACACACACACACAAACAAACATAGAAAAGACGTTGAGTCATATATTTTTAACATACCATTGAATTATCTGGCAATTATCTCTACTTGAATCAGTTGTACAAGAGAAACATGCTTTTTTTTCAAACCATCCCCCACCCCCAAACGATGTTTTTTTTACTTTAAAAAAATAAAGCAATATTAGTAGGGCATTGAAATCAGTTTGATAAAAATCTTTCTTTGAAATCTACACCCACGAACCATAACCCAACAACCTTTCTTTCCTGACAAGACGCTATCGGTCACAAAACAAAAAGGTGTTGAAATTAAAAACTAACTACGGAACCAAAAAAATTTAGATTACCTCTACAAAGACATATCAAGTGACTTATATGTAAAGTTCTTTTTTTTTAAAGTTTTTTTTTTATCTAAATTCCCATCTTTTTTTTTTACATTTTTACGCCGATTTTAAGCTTCCATCAAGATAAAACTACACCAAACTCTTCCTTGCACTCTATAATAAATCTATTTCTTGTTACTCATAACCCATTTACCTCAAGTCTACCCATAATACACCGTAATCTCATAAAATGTCAAATACGTCTGGGGTAAGTACCACAAAATAAACTCTGTTTTTTTAAAGTCACCTGCCATTTTGAGATTCTTAACCCTTATCCTAAAGTGGCCCGGGAGTTCAATTAATATAATTAATTGTCTTACCGTGAATAATCACCTTGGACACTGATTAAATAAAATCACAAAAAAGGGGCGTTAGATGCACCCAAATATTGACGGTTACCCGACCAAGACTCGATATAAATAAGACGATGTCGAGTAATCAAATTTTAAAAGGGGAAACATCGGAATCGATTACGGTGAAAATGACATGGCGATATAAAAACACGTTCGACGTCTTCGCCGAGTAATTACATCTTGGCCAGGGAGAAAATAAATTTCAATGACGGTTTTTTTTTTCATCGTTAATTATAAGAAAATTTTGGCTAAGAAATGTATAAATAAAATATCCGTGCGTCTAAATGAGGCTGTGATGTGACGTAGGTGTACACGATTATATGAGGGATTGGGTGCTTTTTATGTTTGATGATTTTATGGAATTTATTTTTTTTATTATTATTTACGGACACGATTTTTAAATTTCATATGATGTAGGGAAACTCGATATTTTTTTGTTTGTGGAACTAGTTTTTTTTCCCTGATGATAGATGAAAGCGATTTTTTAAACAGATGATATATGAAAGTAGATTTTTTCCTGATGATACGTGAAAGTAGATTTTTCCTGATGATATATGAAAGTAGATTTTTTCCTGATGATATGTGAAAGTAGGTTGTTTTTTTCCTGATGATATATGAAAGCAGATTTATTTTCCTGATGATATATAAAAGTAGATTTTTTTTTCTGACGAAACTCGAATGTAGTTTTTTTTTTTTTTTTGAAGATGATCGAAAGTAGATTTTTTTATCTTATGAAGATTGAAAGTAGATTTTTAATTCTGATAATGCGTGGAAATAGATTTAGTTTTTTGTAGTGTGTGTAAAACTAGGCTGTGTTTTCAACTGAAGTTGGGAGCCGTAAGTTCCAAAGGAATGTATCTACGTTTACAGTTACCTATCAATTGATGAATAAAAACCATAATGTCAATAGGATGAGAAATTTTCTACATAAATAACATGATAAACATTTCATAAAAATTATACTTATACACTAAGTCTATTACCCTTGCCATTGTATTTACACTATTTTTTTGTTTTTACTTTCTCGTATACAGAGTATAGAGAAAGTATTGTAATCATGCAAAGACAAAAAATCGCGATTTTGACAAATCTCGACGTTTTACACCACCTTGAGTCAAAAAAAACAAAAACATAGTTTTGCAATCTTGTCCGTATGTCTCTCTCTCTATCTCTCTGTGTGTATGTGTGTGTTTATGTGTGTCTGTGAACACGATAACTTGAGCACCGTTACAGCTAGGTTGATAAAATTTCATATAGAAGTAAGTATTATGGTGAAGGTTAAATTTGGAGTCAGGTTCAAGATTTGGGTTGTGGGTAAAGTAAAGATTAAGCCAACTTCTAACATTAGCATAAGATGTTTATGTGGGTGAGTTGTATTTGGTGATGAAAGTTACTAGACGTGTAAAAACACGAGGTAAGTATTACCGATGGATGTATGGGCTGTTGGAAAGGGTGTTAGGACATGTACATATATATGGGCTAATAGTTTCCGGTAGTGTGGGTACAGACAGACATACTAGTTGCCGGTGGTGTGGGTACAGGCAGACATACAAGTTGCCGGTGGTGTGTGTACAGACAGACAGACAAGTTGCCGGTGGTGTGGGTACAGACAGACAAGTTGCCGGTGGTGTGGGTACAGACAGACATACAAGTTGCCGGTGGTGTGGGTACAGACAGACATACAAGTTGCCGGTGGTGTGGGTACAGACAGACAGACAAGTTGCCGGTGGTGTGGGTACAGACAGACATACAAGTTGCCGGTGGTGTGGGTACAGACAGACATACAAGTTGCCGGTGGTGTGTGTACAGACAGACATACAAGTTGCCGGTGGTCTGGGTACAGACAGACATACAAGTTGCCGGTGGTGTGGGTACAGACAGACATACAAGTTGCCGGTGGTGTGGGTACAGACAGACATACAAGTTGCCGGTGGTGTGGGTACAGACAGACATACAAGTTGCCGGTGGTGTGGGTACAGACAGACAGACAAGTTGCCGGTGGTGTGGGTACAGACAGACAAGTTGCCGGTGGTGTGGGTACAGACAGACATACAAGTTGCCGGTGGTGTGGGTACAGACAGACATACAAGTTGCCGGTGGTGTGGGTACAGACAGACAGACAAGTTGCCGGTGGTGTGGGTACAGGCAGACATACAAGTTGCCGGTGGTGTGTGTACAGACAGACATACAAGTTGCCGGTGGTCTGGGTACAGACAGACATACAAGTTGCCGGTGGTCTGGGTACAGACAGACATACAAGTTGCCGGTGGTGTGGGTACAGACAGACATACAAGTTGCCGGTAGTGTGGGTACAGACAGACATACAGTGGCAGATAGTGTGGGTACAGACATACAAGTTGCCGGTGGTGTGGGTACAGACAGACATACAAGTTGCTGTTGGTGTGGGTACAGACAGACATACAAGTTGCTGTTGGTGTGGGTACAGACATAGATACAAGTTGCCCGTGGTGTGGGTACAGACAGACATACAAGTTGCCGGTGGTGTGGGTACAGACAGACATACAAGTTGCCGGTGGTGTGGGTACAGACAGACATACAAGTTGCTGTTGGTGTGGGTACAGACATAGATACAAGTTGCCCGTGGTGTGGGTACAGACAGACATACAAGTTGCCGGTGGTGTGGGTACAGACAGACATACAAGTTGCCGGTGGTGTGGGTACAGACAGACATACAAGTTGCCGGTAGTGTGGGTACAGACAGACATACAGTGGCAGATAGTGTGGGTACAGACATACAAGTTGCCGGTGGTGTGGGTACAGACAGACATACAAGTTGCTGTTGGTGTGGGTACAGACATAGATACAAGTTGCCCGTGGTGTGGGTACAGACAGACATACAAGTTGCCGGTGGTGTGGGTACAGACATACATACAAGTCGCCGGTAGTGTGGGTACAGACAGACATACAAGTTGCCTGTGGTGTGGGTACAGAGAGACAAGTTGCCGGTGGTGTGGGTACAGACAGACATACAAGTTGCCGGTGGTGTGGGTACAGACATAGATACAAGTTGCCGGTGGTGTGGGTACAGACAGACATACAAGTTGCCGGTGGTGTGGGTACAGACAGACATACAAGTTGCCGGTGGTGTGGGTACAGACAGACATACAAGTTGCCGGTGGTGTGGGTACAGACAGACATACAAGTTGCCGGTGGTGTGGGTACAGACAGACATACAAGTTGCCGGTGGTGTGGGTACAGACGGACAAGTTGCCTGTGGTGTGGGTACAGACGGACAAGTTGCTGTTGGTGTGGGTACCGACATACAAGTTGCCGGTGGTGTGGGTACAGACAGACATACAAGTTGCCTGTGGTGTGGGTACAGACATAGATACAAGTTGCCGGTGGTGTGGGTACAGACAGACATACAAGTTGCCGGTGGTGTGGGTACAGACATACATACAAGTTGCCGGTGGTGTGGGTACAGACAGACATACAGTGGCAGATAGTGTGGGTATAGGCAGACATACAAGTTGCCGGTGGTGTGGGTACAGACAGACATACAAGTTGCCTGTGGTGTGGGTACAGACAGACATACAAGTTGCCGGTGGTGTGGGTACAGACAAACATACAGGTTGCAGGTAGTGTGGGTACAGGCAGACTTACATCGTGCCAGAATTTTAGCAACTTGTGCTCATAATGATTTATATATCCCTAAATTCAGGAATAAAAATTTCGATGTTGTTTTTTTTTACTGCTATTGATTAAAGTCTGAGAGAAATTGGAGTTAACTTTTAAACTAAGTTTGGTAATTAAAAAAAAGGTTTTTATATTTTACATATTAATTTTACCCAAAAAAAGCCCTTTTAAAAAGAATATTACTCCTATCAAATTTTCCTTTAAAGTAATTGATTGTAGTTATCCTCGAGAAAATTACATGTTTTTGTTAAAATGTAAAATTCATTTTGGCATTTTATAATTTCTTTATGAATACTTGTAAAAAATTATATAAAGTTGATTCCCCTGAACTTATAATTTTTTTAACGTGGGAGATAATTAGTCACAAAGTGTTTCCGTGAGATACAAATACCTATTGTTTACTTAAGTTTACATAGCAGATTTCTGAGTACTTTTTTGGGTTATTTTAATACATCTTTGATTTCAATAAGTCACAAAAGCTAGACAGCCTAGCTTTGTGTTTGTCGGAAATACAAAAATAAATGTTGAAGCAATTTGTGTCACACGGTTTCACTCAACCAGTTTCTATGAAAACTTTTTCTTAAACTCAAATTGGAACGCCTTTTTAAAATAATAATCTCTACCACAACTTACTCAATAAAATGCAATGAATTGATGATTTATCGATATTCGCATACAATAATTTTTAAATTTACATTTTGGTAGTCTGTTTTTTACTTTCTATAGAGAAAGTATTGTAATCGTGCTAAAAAATATTATCTCGACGTTTTACACCTCCCTGAGTCGCAAAAACATAGTTTTGCTATCTTGTCAGTATGTCTGTGTGTGTATGTGTGTGTCTATGTGTGTCTGTGAACACGATAACTTGAGTACCGTTAGAGCTAGGTTAATGAAATTTCATATACAAGTATTATATCAAATTTGTAGTTCAGTATCAACTAATCAGCGATTTCCGATAACCGGAAGTGGAACGTATTCTACTTTAAATTTTTCAAAAGCCTATAACTTGAGTACTGTTTCAGACCGATAAATGAAATGTCACGTGTAAGTAAAAGAGCTATATCTCTACCTTCTGTCAAATTTTGAGTAATTTCCGTTGATCAAAAGTAGTAATTTACGATATTTCCGATTTCTCAAAAAAAAAAAAACGCATGTGAATTTATAAAGTACTAATAATATTCTGCACTATTATACACAGTTTGTTTTGGCGTTCTCTTGGTGCGCAATTCTTTTTTTTTATGAGATTCTATTCTATTTTAAAACGTTTAAGTAATTAAAAATGGATTTAAAATATTGTCTATATTCCGAGTTGCCATCCGCCGTAGTGTTATATAAGAATATTCGAGAAAGTTTATGGGAGATCACTCCCGGTTTATTTAAAGCAGTAAGCATTGTAGTACATGCAATTAAAATAAGTTAAAACATTTAATTAAATTTAAAATAATAAAATGTGTGCCTGTTATTATAAAATAAATTTCATAAGTTTACAAACTAACATTTAAAAAAAATGTAACTGTCGGCTATTTGCAACCGCAGACAATCACAAGACTGCAGGTAAAGACAGCAGCGTTAGTTTCGTATTTCCCTCGGCTTTGAGATGAAACAGTTACGACAAAACAACGAACGAGCGTGTGTTATGACAGGGGGGAGACCTTCCCGCGCCAGCTAGCAAATTTGTTTCAGGCTGTTCCGTCAGTGTCGAAAACAACGAACATTTACCGAACCAGACAACTAATTTTGTGAGGCTGTTCCGTCAGTGATGACAACGATGCATTTTTTGAATACGGTTTGAAAAGCTGTTCCATTTTTTTAACACCCGCCCTGTTTATTTATCGGAGCATCACACGTTTCCACGACTGTGCAGTGTTTCTTCCAGAATTTTTTCTCCGGGGGAGGGGGGGGGGGCACTTGAAATTTTCGGGGTGGGGGGTAGACTTTCTTTTGGGGGGCGGACACTGTTAAATGTATATATTCTCTATATAAATTTCATTTCGTTCGGGGGGGGGGGGTCGGTAAACTTTCTTCGAGGCCCCCCCCCCCCTCGAATAGATGCCTGAAAGAAACTCTGCGACTGTGTTGTCCTACAATTACTATCTCAGCTCACAAGTATCTGTTTGGTCATCCGTACCCTACAAAAATAATTAGCTTTGTCTATTTATAAAAGTTAATCATAGCATAAGCCTAAGTAGTAACCACCAGTGTAGGTGCGGTAGCGCGCACGATCATTAGCTGCAAAGTCTCGAGTTCGGATCCTGGGCTAGAGTCAGTAGGACGTCCCTGAGCCCGCATAAAATTTGATGGGAAACATACTTACGTTATGGAAAGTAAAGTAGGGTGAGCTTAGAACTGGCTACACTATTCGTTTATATTATGTATATAGTCAAAAAAAACAACATCTGTCCCAAGGGACAAACAGGAAGAAGCACGAAAAAAAAAAGACAGCACATAAGTATGAGAGCAAAAAGTTGTTCAGCAGACCAAAGTCATCCGTGGAATGTAGATCGCATTGATAGGCGGATGGATGGATGGATGGATGGATGGATGGATGTATGGATGGATGAATGGATGGATGGATGGATGGATGGATGGATGGATGGACGGATGGACGGACGGACGGACGGACGGATGGACGGATGGACGGATGGACGGATGGACGGATGGACGGATGGACGGATGGACGGATGGATGGATGGATGGATGGATGGATGGATGGATGGATGGATGGATGGATGGATGGATGGATGGATGGATGGATGGATGGATGGATGGATGGATGGATGGATGTATGGATTGATGGATGGATGGATGGATGGATGTGAGTCAGAATAGTGCTGCGGTTATTGCTACAACAAGTAAGAGTGGAAGGGGTAACCTAGGTTAAGTCTGAACGAATAAGAAGAAAAAAACGTAATCAATAATTAGAACGATTTAAATTCAAAATAAAATAAAATTCAAATGAGGTAAAGAAGTAACGGGTGCGATGTTGCATATATTGTTATCAGTGGCGTAGGCAAGGGGGGGGGGTTATAACCCCTCCCATGGACTCACAACCCATATATGTATATATATATGTATATATATATATATATATATATATATATATATATATATATATATGATTTTATACATATGGAAAAATATTTGAACCCCTCAAATGACCACTTTTTGGCTACGCCACTGATTGTTATTGATATAAGTTCGTCCCCCACATCAACTATGCATCTTACCTAGGCCTGTATTGTGATCTTTTCTATTATAGGTTTTGGGTTATAAAACCACTTCTACCCCTAACAATGTCAAACCCACTGATAACATTCATGTTAATTTCCCTCTGGTTGAGGTATGGGTTAATTTCACCCTGTGTTTCTTTCAGACTTTTTTCTCCGGGGGTACTTGATATTTTCGGGGGGGGGGGGGGGGGAAGATACTGGTAAAAGTATATATTTTCTATATAAATGCCTGGAAGAAACTCTGATCCCACTTTAATTTTTTTAACACGTTTTTCTTAACTCAGCTTCGCGTTTGTGGATGTGTTTGTTGTTAAAATTGACATCGAAAATTAGCCCACTTCTGATTGCTCTATAGATCTGAAATTTGGCACACAGGTTACTTTCGCCTAACAATTTCAGATGCAATCATAAAAACTAGCAATTAGAGACCGTAATTAGCTTAATTTAATTACGCCCTAAGGACCATAAAATTGAGGACATGATTTCTAAAGATACCGACAAGACTGAAGACCTATTGACACAGTTACTTCGGCCCCAATCGATGTGAGCGTGCTGGCCGTGATCGTATAGTGGTTAGTACTTCGCGTTGTGGCCGCGACAACCCAGGTTCGAATCCTGGTCGCTCAAGATTTTTAGTCCGTGTATTTATAAACACTTAGTCAAGTCATACTTAATCAAGTCATTGGATAAAGTAGAAAATAAACTATATAAAAAACTTTTTTTAAAAACCACGTTTTTCATGTGTAGCAACGGACTAAAAAGGAGAAAATAAAATACTTAAAAAACTTTTTAAAAAACCACGTTTTTCTTGTGGACTAAAAAGTAGAAAATAATTATTTACATACTTTTGATGACAAAAAACGTGGGTCGGGCAGATGGGTCGGGAAATTTGATGGTGAACGTACCCACGTTTTTTGTCATCAAATGTATGTAAATAATTATTTTCTACTTTTTAGTCCACAAGAAAAACGTGGTTTTTTAAAAAGTTTTTTTAAGTATTTTATGTTAAAAATGAAAGCTAGGTATAATTCACTCAAACAGCGGTACGTAATATTATGTAGAGAAATAAAGCCAACTTTAAAAGAGGTGAACTTAAAAAAAAACATGGTCCGTGACCTTATGAAAACATTCTTTTTTTAACAACCCAATCCCAGGTAATTTATGTTTGACACAAGAGGAGGGGTGGGGGGATGCGAGTGAGCAGAACAGAGCGGCTGCTGGTGTCAATCATCAGCTGTTAATCTCTGGCGTAAACATCTCACTTCTCACCTGGTGCACCCCAGCGATTATCTCCCCTGCGTGATGCAACTCACCCTTTATGTGATTACCTCCCCTCTCACCATCCTCTACCCAATTTCTTTCCCCAGTCATCATCTTACCTCTCATAGAGTTACACAGACCTCCCCTACCCCCCCCCCCCCCCCCACTCAGTTAGTACATTCCGCGATTATTTCACCACCCCAATGCATTTCACCCCTCGGCTGTTCTTTCCCCTCCCCCACAAAGCTAACCACTGTTGTTTGTTTTTCATTCAAGTTTTTTTTTTTTTTTTTTAAAATAGCGACCTGCTATTTTTAAGCTGCGCTTTTTAGAGAAATAATATCGCGTTGAACGGTTGCTTCATCGCCTTTCCAGTTCAGTGGTTCTAAGCTCAGGAAACTGGCCACACATTATGGGCCACACATCAAGGGCCACACATCAAGGGCCACACATCAAGGGCCACACATTATAGGCCACACATTATGGGCCACACATCAATGGCCACACATCAATGGCCACACGTTATGGGCCACACATCAATGGCAACACATCAATGGCAACACGTCAATGGCCACACATCAAGGGCCACACATCAAGGGCCACACATTATGGGCCACACATCAATGGCCACACATCAAGGGCCACACATTATGGGCCACACATCAATGGCCACACATTATGGGCCACACATCAATGGCCAAACATCAATGGCCACACATCAAGGGCCACACATTATGGGCCACACATCAATGGCCACACATTATGGGCCACACATCAATGGCCACACATCAAGGGCCACACATTATGGGCCACACATCAATGGCCACACATCAATGGCCACACATCAATGGCCACACATCAATGGCCACACATCAATGGCCACACATTATGGGCCACACATTAATGGCCACACATCAATGGCCTACACATATAGGGCCACACATTATGGCCTACACATATAGGGCCACACATTAAGGGCTACACATCAAGGGCCACACATTATGGGCCACACATTATGGGCCACACATTATGGGCCACACATCAATGGCCACACATTATGGGCCACACATCAATGACCACACATCTATGGGCGACACATTATGGGCCACACATCAATGGCCACACATCAATGGCCACACATCAAGGGTCACATATCAATGGCCATACGTTATGGGGCCACACAGTTAGGGCCACACTTAAAAGGGCCAAATATGGTCAAATATCTATAGCCGCATACTTGTGCTGATAATAAAGTAAAGATTCCTGGTTAGACCTAGGCAGATGAAACAGAGTTCATGGTTCCTTCTCGGAATAAGAAGAGAAAGTGTGGTCAGCACTATGCACATCCGCTTTTACTTTTCCCCAAACGTAAGTCATTGTCCATCAAAGCTGAGTAGACTCATTTGACGTCCTACAGTCACAAGTCCGAATCGAGATCCGAACTCGATACCTTCAGCCAAACATACCTGCGCTTACCTCTAGAAAACTAGTGGCATAATGGCCTAAATACTGGCTAAACATAAACATTTCAATTCTTAAAAAGTATTCTATTTTTTTTCTCCCTGATTCTTAAAATTTCCAATGCTGTGATGGATACCTTGAGAACCCCTGAATGTTTGTTTAAGGAAATGTTTGTGTCTGCACCATCACTACACGACAGTCCAACGCTAAGACAAGTATGTAAACAACACTGGTCAACTCAGACCGTCGTTCTCTGGTCTTCCCAGTGTGTACCCACCGATAGACAGGACGTCTTGGTAAAACTTAAAATCGAGGAAAAAATAGAGAGAGACGAATAAAAACATTAGATAATCAAGAAATGTGTCGGTAAAACCTTGTTGCGTTGTGTGTGTAACTTTGTTCTGTGTTCTTCATCACAAAGATATTATTTTGATTGCCTTTCGATCATTTAATACTATATTTTCGGCTTTTTAAAGTTGTTTTAAAATAACGTATTACATCAATGAAGGCTAATTTTATTTGAAAAAATAAATAAAACGTTCCCTAAATTTCATAATAGATCATTCGGGACAGTTTTCTAAGGACTCGCGTGTGGGTGAGGGTAATTAAAAAAAACCTACTGCCCACCAGAAGTTACAAGACTATTTTCCACTATTAAACCTCAGACAGTCTTTATACTCTGATGGAATTCATAATTACTTCTTTAATTCTATATGCAGTTTTTTTTGGAGGGGGGGGGGGGGGTGGGGGAAGGGGTCGATGTCCTACTATGTAATGCTACAAACCAATGACCCCTTTTATCGATCTTGAACAAAACAACATGTCTCACTGCCAAAAACAATTGGTCGATTAGAGGAACTCGGTCACTTATACCAGCAGCATCCCATCAATTCAGTAACAGTAAACAACTGGGGGGCTGGGCATTACGACAAAATGTTGTCATAAAATAAATGGACTTTGCTCTAGCTATTTATTCCCATTGACCAGACGGCTAACATTTAAATAACAAAGTAGTTTAGATAAGAAATGTTTTCCTGGTGTATCCTGCGTAGAGCTCCATCAAGTCTTAGATGTTTGTAGGAGTTTGTTCACGGGATGATAAGGACTTTTGTGTTGATGTTTCAAGTCAACTTGGGTTGCAAGACACGAGATAGATGTTAAATTAATGAGCTTGCTTATTCTTTAAGATATTAAGATGGAGATTTTAGGATGTGGAGGCTTTTGGTGATCTTGAACTGTTTGAGTTGGGTGACAGTAATTGTTATTTTGTTTACCGGGTTAGTGATAGCGGAGGCTTTTTGGTGAGCTGTTTTGATCTTTTATCGTGGAGTTTGTCTTGGTGAGTTGTTTATATTTGTGATAGTAGGGGGCTAGTTTGTTAGAGTGAGCTGTTTGAATTGGGTGACAGTGGTGGTTATTTTGTTAACTGGATTAGTGATAGTGGCGGCTATTTGGTGAACTATTTGGATTTGGTGACATTAATAGTTAATTTTGTTAAATGGTTGTATTTGTGATAGATTTGGTTCTTTGGTGAGCTGTTTGCATTTAGTTCAAAGACCAGACGATAACAAAGTTTGTCCAGAACAACACTGGTACAGAGGCGTAGCGACCCTTCCCGGCGCCCGGGGACAAACTTTTCGTTCGATTTGCACCCCCCCCCCCCGTCAAACTTTCGATTTGCACCCCCCCCCCCCTCAAGATTTCGATTTGCACCCCCCCCCCAAACTTTCATTTTGCACCCCCCTCACCCTTTTAATTTATCTTTCCAACCCATTTTGGCGCCCCCTAAGGTCGGCGCCCGAGGACATATGTACCCCCCCCCTCGCTACGCTACTGCATTGGTAATATAGGCTACTCTTGACTCTGCCCGCACCAGACAGCTGTTCAATTACTTTGTTGAGAAAGAAAGGGGGCCCTAATTTAGTCGGTTCCAAAGATTGTGTCCCATCTTGTCGGCACAAAACGATGTTCCTGAGTCACACAGTAACAAAGCTTGTCCCTAACAGCCGGCAACAAAGATTGTCCTCACTGCGGCAACAAAGATAGTCTCACACTGTCGGCAACAAAGATTGTCCTCATTGCGGCAACAAAGATTGTCCACACTGCCGGCAACAAAGATTAAACACACTGTCGGCAACAAAGATTATCCACACTGCCGGCAACAAAGATTGTCTACACTGTCGACAACAAAGTTTGTCCACACAGCCGACAACAAAGTTTGTCCACACAGCCGACAACAAAGTTTGTCCACACAGCCGACAACAAAGTTTGTCCACACAGCCGACAACAAAGTTTGTCCACACAGCCGACAACAAAGTTTGTCCACACAGCCGACAACAAAGTTTGTCCACACAGCCGACAACAAAGTTTGTCCACACAGCCGACAACAAAGTTTGTCCACACAGCCGACAACGAAGTTTGTCCACACAGCCGACAACAAAGTTTGTCCACACAGCCGACAACATAGACGGACCATGACTTTTTACGCACCGACCAGCACCTCACATAGTAACGCCACCATAAGTGACCCCTCGCAGTGCTGATCCAAACCGTTCGGGAAATCAAAGACCAATCAATAATTCATCAACAAATATATTTGTTCTATATCTGGGCGATGGGACTACTTGTTCATTGATACAGTTACACAGGGGGCGTCTAGGTACACCAGTTCAGACATTGTTTACAAATAGAATCAGACAACATTGTCTTTGTTGCTGACAGAAAACTGGTTGATTCGGTTCGATATTGAATACAATATGCAAATATAAATTCAACTCATTTATGCTTTTCAACCATGTGTCTGTCTGTGAGTGTGTGTGTGTGTGTGTGTGCGTGTGTGTGTGTGTGTGATGGGTAATTAATTTAAAAAAAAAAGGAAAGGAAACAATTTATACAAGCAGAGCAAGAATTGACTCCCTCAAAAGGTCAAAGTTCAATGCAATTTGTATTCAGCCTAGCGAAAATTGGTATATGTTCAAGTTATTTCTATTGAGATGACTCTTACGTGTCGTCGAACTTCTTTGATCACCGCTCTACCACTCGGTCACACTTTTCCACCACTAGAAACCATTCTCGTACCATCCATTCAGTGCTTTCACGCATCTATTGAAAAAAAAAATTCCGGAAATGGTTCCAAAATTTCCAGACAGCGAAATCCGTTTTCCGGTTTCATTTTTCAACTTCAAACTACCAAACCCTTTATTCTATTATCTCGTCGTTTGCTCGTGACTCGCACACCATACCCACGAACTAAACACTAACCTTAACACTAACCTTAACACAAACCATCACAGACATAAGTAGCCCTAATTAGTTTCCGTTGGTCCCACGGTCCCGTCAGGCGACACACCAGGGTACCCAGAAACCCGAGACCCGCAGACACGACCCGGCTCACAAATTAAAATAAGTCCCCTACCTTAAACGGGTCACCGATTATTTTAAATGCAAATTAGCCAGTACCACGTGGTGTGTTCACGTGCCGCCCTCGGTGTGGGTGTCCTCATTTGCATGATCCGGTAAAAACGATGTTAGCCAACTATACCATTAGTGGAGTGACGTGCAACACTGCTGTATAAGTAATGGTACCAGGGCGAAGTGGGTACTTAAGCTAAAAGCTACTTTTGGTGGTTCTGTGCCGACTTTATTATTGTTATGTATATCTGTACAAAGTTGCCATTTTTATGGAACCACTACACTCCATTACACAAAATTACATCCCTTCAGTTATTCTTACACTACAGCTATAGGGGGGGGGGAGAACATTTACAGCCATAAGGACGGACACATCTACAACCATTAGGGCACATCTACAGAATTAAGGGCATATCTATAGCCATAACCAAGCAAGTAGCGACAGCCTAACAAAATAATCAAGAAAGAATGGGGATAGGTGGCTGCATAACTAATTCCCAACATAATACCGCCTTGAACCCCCCCTCCACGCACACGCACACACCCCAGAGATATAGCTAGAGTGGCTGGATGTGGCGACCCCTCCAGGCACCCAAGGTGGGCGCCAAACCAGTACTGAATTATACTCAGTCAATGGTAAGAAAAATAGACAACTAATAGACTTACTTAAAGGACTGACTTAACTGTGCTCTACTTTAATAGTACGATACCAAAATATAAATGTTAAGGGACAGTCACTGGTAAAAATGCTCCACTGACCTTTACATATGTGGGGGTGGGGGGTGGGCAGGTTTTCGCCATTGTGAATAACTATGTAACGGGGCGGTGGCGAAAAAAAATTGTTAGTTCGCCGCGGGCGCCGGAATAGGTCGTTACGCCTCTGCCCCCCCCCCCCTCACCCTTAGTATACACACTCACACAATCAATACCTACAACACTTGCTGGTAACTCATACCGAATTATCTTAACTTAATTTTTTCTAACTTATTTTTATACAAACACAAACGCATTTCAATAGGCACAACACTAAATAAATAAACAATTCAGAATTAGTTTTTGATGGTTATAAACACCCACGCGACCCCAAAGACCCACATGACCCACGCGACCCCAACGACCCACATGGCCCACGCGAGCCACATGACCCCCACAACCCCAACAATCCACATGACCCACACGACCCCTACATCCCCCACAACCCCACGACCCTCATAACCCACACAATCGACATAACCCACACGACCCACTCAACCCCACGACCCCTAAGACCCACGACCCATATGACCAACATGAACCATATGACCCACACGAACCCCACGAACCCCACGACCCCAACGATCCACATAACCCACGCGATCACCACGACCCTTATGACCCACACAACCCCCACGACCCCTACATCCCACACAACCCACACGACCCACATGACCCACACAATCGACATAACCCACACGACCCACTCAACAAACACAACACCAGTTCAGAGAAGTGACGGTAATTTTTCGACCTTCACCTTAATCATCTCCCACCTTTAGTGCACTTGTTACTATAAATAAACACTGAAAACCATTGCCCCCATTCTCCTTTTTTTTTCCCCCATGTACCGGTAACACACACACACACACACACACACACACACACACACAAACACACACACACACACCAAAATCGCACCGCCATTAAAAGGAGACATCAAAACAATAACCCGGTTTACGAAACAAACCGAACAGTTAAGTAACGCTGACAAGTTCACGCATGACTGCGTTCATCGTCCCCCCCCCCCCTTCCCCCCGCTCAGCAAGTCCTAATCCCACGCCCACCCGACCGTAGCCCCGTGGGCTATTTGGGCAACAAGCAATTTTCTCGTCCAACATGTCCATGTCGGACTGTCATAAAACTTTGCACGATCAAAGCTGGAGCTATCGAACTGCGGAAATAGCAATTTGATCAGAAGGCACTTCAAAAGGTGAAGAAAATAGAATTTTATGTACGCCCCCCCCCCCCCCCCCCAGCCCCTGTGGTTAGGAAATTGGAAGAGTGGGGGAGGGGGTTCATATAGATAACATGCCTGGAGAGTCTTTTATATTATACGTTTTTAATTCTAACACGAAAAAAATTCTAATTTAGATTAATTGTAAAATTTGAGAGATGAAAGGGGGATTTTAAAACGAAGTTTTAACGCAATATTCTTTAGTACGGAAAATGCATGTATAAAGGAGCCTGTTTGATGTTCTAGTTCAGGGGTCTCCAAACTACGGCCCGCGGGCCGGATGCGGCCCGCGAGGTCTTCTAATCCGGCCCGCGGAGATCTTTTTGTCCACGGAAAAACGTTTGTTGGTGATGGCTGAGGAACTTTGCCCAGAAAAATCAAAGACATGCCTGGAAGAAACTGGCCCCCGAACTGAAAATTAATAGTTAATGCGGCCCTCGGACTGAAAAGTTTGGAAACCCCTGTTCTAGTTGAAAGTTAGCAAAGGGAGGTTATAATGAAGAGAATCAAACAAATTCTTTCAAAAAAAACTTGTAATTATTGGCACGGCTCATCCATTTTGATTACAAGTATAAAACAGGAATACGCAATCCCAGCTTAAATACATGGGGCACACTGGGACCAGTGGCGTCGCTAGGTCGGGTGTCACCCTGTGCGGCACTTCGTGGTGTCTCCCCCCCCCCCTAAAGAAATAAAGTATATATATATATATATAATATAATATATATATATATATATATATATATATATATATATATATATATATATATATATATGTGTGTGTGTGTGTGTGTTGTGTGTGTATGTGCATGTGTCGGCCTACATAGGCTTATAATTTAAATATATGCCACATATGCGTACTTATATGGGTATAAGTTTTAACCACTGCCGACAGAGTAGTAAAGTTTATCTATAGCCTGTTTATAATACAGTTGGATGTAGCATAGTTTTCTCTATAGTTAGCGCGGTTACGTCAAGGTGTCACCCCCCCCCCCCCCCATCGTCTTGTAATATATGTCAATTTGTACTTAAACGACTATTTAACTTTAATTAATCATTAATGGAGCTGGCAAAAGGTCATTTTTCTACTGTACATTTTGCAATTTTTTGCCTTGGTGTACCCCCCCCCCCCCCTAAATTGATGTCACCCGACCCCACGTCCGAACCCCCCCGCCCCACCCTCACTGAAACAGAAAAATACACATATTGAAAGTATACCGTAACACTGGCGTGAATTACATATGTTGTAGCTGTATTTGCCACGCCCACACACGTTTTAAAAGACATTACTTAGCTCCTATTGAAGCTGGACACACACAATTGGTATCGATGTAATGGGAAAAAAATCTACTTTTTTTCCTGGTACGTTTTTGTTTTTGTAATCAATGAGGTTTTAAAATTACGTGCAACACTCAAGGACAGTCACTCCATATTGAAACAAATTATAAATTCCACGTATGCCCATATCGAGAGTTATATCTTACCAACCACCGAAGGCCACCCAGGATCAAGCCGGGTACCATGACGGTGGACGACGACCTGCGTCAGGTGGTGGGGAGGGCAAGCCTGGCGAGAACCCACGGAAGCGAAGCGACCGACATGCAGTGTTCGAACCCACTTTCTTCGTGTTGACATAAGAACAATCTTTAGTTTTATTTGTCCCTGAATTTTAGGGATTC